>NC_141330.1:26876324-27116324 GCF_037954235.1 Aulostomus chinensis
GGTTACAGAGGTTTCGGGGGGAATTTGATTATTTTTCCTACTTTCCAAGAGTGAGGAAGAAGAAAGGACTCAGGACAGACGTGTGTTTGGTGTCTGAAGTTGCATCAAACATCCATGTTAGGTTAGCCTGGCTAGGAAGCGACTGGCCATGGGATCAAATCACGTGACAGTAAGACTTCAGGGGCATTGAGAGACCAAAGTGTTGGGAGTGTCAGGAGCAATACTTCCTCTGGATCTCCCCTTGGTTATGATGAGCACTACGAGACGGACGCTGGCCAGCCAGCACGGCCCCGGGAGAGACCTCAGGGGGACGAGTGAGACGTATTCCAGGAAGCTACTCTGCTATCATCGGGAATACTGACAGCCTCCAGATGGCTCAGGCACGACAGGAACACATCACATAGAACCACGGATGCCGGATGGTAACGGGACATTTACGCAGCTAAGTGGTTGAGCATCCACCACGTACCACGGGTATGATCTTCTGGACAATTGTTCCCCCCATCCTAACCGTCTCTGAGACTTTGAGGACTTCAGTACTCACTCCAGGATGTCTCTGGTACTTTCTGCTTGTGAATCCAGCTGTATGCTCCCATCCATACACCCCCCAGCCTGCCCGTCACCAGGAAGCGTGATAGTATTAATAATAAAAAACGCAAAATAAAGTGACTCATGGCAGCACAGGCATGAAAATGAGAAATATGTTACAGCTAACGAGGAAGCTCGATGGTTATCAGAGCAATGAGACCCGGAAACATGCCATTAAGTCTGACTTTGAGAAACTCCTGCACACAGACCCACTTCCTGCTGGGATGTGTTTATTATGAATTATAAGTTCTGGTCGATTTGACCTTCAAATGGGCAGCATCCCAACATTTCCTTACACACACACACACACACACAAACACACACACACAAACCTGGGAGTCGCCTCCATCATATGCTGACAGCTGAGATTGGTCTGACCGGTGATCACCTTGACCTGTCAATACACTGAATTATAAATAAGATACAAAACGTCACAATACAACCAAAATGAGTCCCATGTCAAGGTCAAGGACAGAGGGAGACACCAGCACATTAATCAGCTAATAGCCTCATTTAATAATCAGGAACATGCAGTTGTGCTTCTCCATCAAATTTTTCATGATGCACCTCATCTGGTCAGTCAGGTGAATCTGTTGTTAGTTTTCTAGCAAACACCTAAGCACTGAGGTTTGGAGGGGCGTGTTCCAGCAGGACCAGAGCTTGTGTGTCCATTACTTTACCACTACTCACCAGCTTTATTCAAGCGCGTGGTATAGAAGCGTAAAGGTGTATTCACACCAAACGCGACGCAAATTGTTGTGTCGCTTTATTCGTGCATCGCTGGATCATATGATTTTATTCGCACAAAGTTTTTCCCTGCAAGGAGCATTGATTTCCGCCATTTCTGTCCATCATCAACCATGGCTGACCTAACTACCGTTACTTGGCGTGCATCTGTTGTGGAAGTCCCAGATAAGGCGGAAAACCAAACACCGACTAGCTGCTGAGGCAGCACCAGCTTGTTTCTGTCTCTCGTAGCCTGCTAGCTCACTTGTAGCATGCTAATGTTAGCAGAAAGGAAGGCTACTGGTATTTTGATTGATTTCACATTATTTGTCATCTTTGTTGAGCAAGATTTGGGCTCAAAGGAGTTGAAGGCCTGTCTGCTGTGCACAACTGTCCTGAATGTTTGGCTGCTGTGCTTTGATGCTTGAGCTGGCAAGTAGCTAACAACTAGCAAACATCCAATGAATAGTTGCTATTAACTATTGCAATTCAGAGATTAATTGCAATTAAGAAAACTCATTGTTTGACAGCCCAAGTGTGTGTTTTCTGTGTGTGTGTGTGTGTGTGTGTGCCCGCGTGGCTCACGCAGACCAGTTTTCCAGCACTGATTGGTGTTCATTGTGTTGCTTGTTACTTCTGATGGTGATGGATGGTTTGAGTGGGTGTTGCCTCCTTTTGTGAAGACGTATTTCCTGAGGCGTCTCCAGGTGTGTAGACGCGGCCTATAAGTGATGAAGGTCAGGCAAGGACAGACATTGGGAATTTTGTATTCAATGAAAAGTTGAACGGTTGGTGAGGTAACTTTGTCCACCTCCAACCATCCAGCTGTGTTTGATGGAGCGAGACCCAGGTAACATCCTGTTATGCTGCAATTGTTAAAACCACATTTGAAAACAGGGTCATGAGCAGCGCCGAGCTCCCCGGGGACCGGTAATTGAATTCCTGGACATATCGTCCTTGAGCATCATTATATTATTCCACATGTTTTGACAAGAGAAAGAAGTCAGAATATGAGCAGCCAGGCTGGGCCGCCCTTACTGTCACCTCCCAGCTGCACTTGATATGCTTTGGCAGAGCAGATCATTTAATCACAAATGAATTCATAAAAAAAAGCTCCGGGCAGAACAGAGGACGGCTTTCAAGGGGAATTTGAATACAACACCTGTCCCAGTAGAAAAGGAGAGACGACAAAAAGGGCCAAAACAAAGACGGTGTGTCCTCGAGACCACGGGGGGAGTCCAGCCTCCCTTGGAGTCACCTGGAGATGGAAACACACGCTCACCCCCGGCAGCAGACATCCACCAGCTGAAGCTTTTGTGACGGCAGTAGCGATGGAAACTACTGAAAATATCCATAACCTATAAATCATCGCGTTTGGGTGAGTGCGCCTTGTGAGTCATCTCCCAGGATGCTGCTCAGCCAATCAAACGGCTACACACACTCATGACAGGAGATAGCGAGACCTTGATGACATCTCAGGACAGACGTGTGGACAACAGAACCCGTTTAGAACCCTGAACGGACTCAAGCGTCTCATCAGTTCTGAGGCTGCTGTGATGAGTGAAGTCCAACCGCCAGAACAAAAACCTCTGAGGGAGAGACGCAGTTTCAGGAAAACTCCACTGTTTGTATTCAAGAGTTTTATTGCTTCTGCTGCTGCAGCTCGTGGGACAGTAGCCTCTCCTCCACTCCTCCCTCCCTCTCCCTCCTCTCCTCCCTCCCTCTCCTCTCCTCCCTCTCCTCTCCCTCCTCTCCTCTCCTCCCTCCTCTCCTCCCTCCTCTCCTCTCCTCCCTCCTCTCCTCCCTCCCTCTCCCTCCTCTCCTCCCTCCCCCTCCTCTCCTCCCTCCCTCTCCCTCCTCTCCTCTCCTCTCCTCTCCTCCCTCCTCTCCTCTCCTCCCTCCCTCTCCCTCCTCTCCTCTCCTCTCCTCCCTCCCTCTCCCTCCTCTCCTCTCCTCCCTCCCTCTCCCTCCTCTCCTCCCTCCCTCTCCTCTCCTCTCCTCTCCTCTCCTCTCCTCTCCTCTCCTCTCCTCCTCTCTGTTTTTCTGTTGTGGCGCTGACGCTGTGTTCTTTTATTGTATTTGACTCCCAGGAGGCGCCTCTCCTGTGAAACTATTGCAATAACAACAGGATGGAAGAAGGCAGCTTCACCTTTCTATCCTCTTTTAATTTGATTTAAACAGAAACAAATAATTGCAGCAAACACACACATGCAGCAACAGGTTAGAGTTCTGTGAGATGGCAGGTTCCTGCTGCTGGGCACTGAACCTTCAGTGTGTGTACGAGAGAGGGAGAGACAGAGGGAGAGAGAGACAGGGAGAGACAGAGGGACAGAGAGAGGGCCTGTGATTGATTGCTAAAACTCATCACAAACTGAGCTGAACAGGACTCTTCATTAGTTTGCCTTTATTGAAGTGGTGATGGTTTAATTTCGTTCTTGTCTCTCAAACTTGTTCGAGCTGCGTGGAGTTTCCTGGGAGGCAGCGCCCCCTGCTGACACAAATAGCAGAATGCTGGAAACTGGCTTCGCTGATCTGGTTTGAGAACGAACCATCCATCCATCATCCATCCCTCCACCCATCCATCATCCCTCCCTCCATCTTCTCCCTCTTCTCCTGTTCAGGGTGGTGGGGGTGGAGCCTATCCCAGCAGCCTTCCCCCTGGACAGGTCACCAGTCCATGGCAGGGCCAACACATAGAGACAGACAACCATTGGCTCTCCCAGCCACGCCTACGGTCAATTTAGAGTCTGGATTAACCTGGTCCCTCTTGATGTCTTTGGACTGTGGAGGAAGCTGGAGTACCAGAGAGAACCCAGCAGGAACAGGAGAACATGGAGACTCACACAGAAAGACCCCGTGCTGCAGCCGGGGCTCCACCCACAACCTTCTTGCTGGGGGGTCACAGGGAGGACCACTGCTTCACCGGGCCGCCTTGGTTTGAGAACCACTCAAAGATCATCATCATTGGAGGGTTGTTTCAGGCCGAAGCCAGTTCAAGTGAACAAGACTAGCAAGAGGGAGGAGTCCCACTCCCCGTCTTACCTTCCTCCATAAATAAATGAATGATGAGAGCTTCTAGTACCACTAGAAGTAGAATTACTACTACTACTACTACTACTACTTCTACTACTACTACTAAGCTTACAAGTGGTTTACAATGTACAGCAGACAAGAAGCTCAGAGTGAAATGAAAGACACTGAGGAAAGGTAAACAAATTACTAAATTTGAGAAGATGAGTGGTAACATTATGAGTTACTCTCTAGTGACGTAGTTGAGGGCGCATCAACAGGGGAAGAATCTCCGACACCCGCCCACACCCCACACCCAGGCGGGGCAACCACAGCCCACCACAACGACCAGGCCCACCGCCCCCGTACAGAGCTACCCCCCCAACCCTCGATCCCCAACCCCTCCCCCCAGAGCAGGCGGGCTTCAGGCTATAGGGCACCACCAGCCAGCCAGCCAGGACCCCCCACTCCCCCGAGAGGCCCAGCCCGCCTGCCGGGGTGAGCCGAAGGCGCACGTGTCCGGGACTGCCACCCCCGGACGAGACAATCATACTCTCATCTTCCTCCATACAGGGGCTGAGAACTCCATAGATGCTGATACGGTCCAGGGCACCTCAGACCTAGTAAACCGCCTGCTCTGGCTGCTTTTAACCTCATGGTGTGACTTTCTTGATTTTTTTCATCGTAGAAGCACTGAATAAGAATGGCAAAAACCCAAAGAAAGCAGGAAAAGAGGAGCATTCATGACTTCTGAAGCAATCCCGTGCAGGTCAGAGCCCTGGCGCTGGGTCCGATGTCCTGTGTTGTGCTTGAGCGTCAGTGTCTCTTGATATCAGGGTCCCTGTTGATTAACTTCAGTGTGAAGGAGGTCTGCAGCTGCTTGAGGTGCCTGAACAGGAGGGAGGGAGGAGTGTGTCCTGGTCAGTGAGGGCGCGATGACCCTGCTGACACGTGTAAACAGTGTCTTTGACGCTGGCCAGCGCTGCTCCTGGATCCAGCCGCTGACTCCTGTCTGCCAGATGATTGACATCTCCAAGCCACTTTTTTTTCTTTTTTTCCTCATCCTCTATCAGACGATCTGCAGTGGCAAAGCTTTGGAATCGGCGGCCATCTTTCCCCCAAGTGTTCATATCAGCCCGGATCAGTCGGAGGCAGGAGCGGCACTGGTGACTGAGGTGTCAATCAGACGCTGCCGGAAGGCTCGTTTCTGCGGCTTCTTTAATACTTTGGCCTCCGGTTTAGTGGAGTTTTTGCTGTCGGATGAGACCGATGTCTGAATCACAGTCCGACATTCTCGTCTCGTTGAAACGTGCGAACCCTCCAAGCCCTCCATTCGTTCCAGTGAGTCTCTTCACCAGTCACGCACCTCGACAACAGGAGAGAACAGAGCAGCTCGGGAGAACCGGGTCGACTCGCCGGATGGCATCACAAGCATGCGACACGTCAGTCTGTGGTGCGCTGCCCCCACAGCGGCTCCAGATGCATGGTGACTCACTCCAACAGCATCCTCTTCACGGTTTCATCACACTTGAATGAAAACAAGAAGACAATTCATTCATGACTTTATAAGATTACTGCAGGAGTGCTGCTGGTGTCCTGCGTGTGAGGGCCTTTCACGCCTACACCGCTCAGAGCGTCTGGCGTTGGAGCTGAACAACCGTTACAGGTGTGAAACCTCCCCTGGATCACTGCGGCCTGGACCAAACAGCCCAGATCCACTCTGACCAAAAGAAGTTCTCTCAGTCCACGTCAGACTGGACCATGAATCCGTTGCTCCCCGCTGGAAAAACCTTTTTTCATGGCTCAGACTCATGGACCATCTCCAGAAGTCGTCCTGGACAACGATGTTGTCTGAGTTGCAGGATCTGAGACATTGTCCAGCCAGTTTTTATGGACTAAGTTAGCATGCAGGCTTTTGTAGCTTTTCCACAGGATAATCAGCCTTGCACCTCTGCACTGCAACTCCCCCTCCTCCTGAGTGAGGCGTCACTGCTGAGAGCTCGGAGCTCCTCAGGCTGAACATCTCGGCACATTTCAAAGCATAAAAGATGGAGAGAAATGTGTTGGTGGCTCACCGACAGGAACTGACTGAGATAAGAGGTGGAGGGAAACACAGGTGCTGACACGAGAGGCCCACCAGCCGGTCAGTGACGATGCAAGAGGACGTCAGAGGACGGCCTCATACTGGAGACCTGAGATAAACAGGACTGACTAACTCTACTAAGGGTGTGTAAGTGTGTGGTCACTCTGAGGGCATGAAGTTTGTGGACTATTGAGTTCTCAGGGTCACGGTCATCCAGTTGAGTTCAACATCATGAAAACATATCAGCGCTGTTCTGAAGCAGAACCAACAGAACTTCAATTCTGCTCGTTACAGGAGGATTTATGGCAGAGCTGTTGTGTTTTATCTGCTGAGTGTGCTAATCACAATCGTTTAATGTTATCTATTGTGTTTTATGCATTCCAAAGCAGGCAAACACACACACACGCACAGCTTGGAACGTAATGTTAAGCAGCCTCTCAGACTCATATCCATTGTCATTTTTAAAGCAGCAGGAAAACGACTCCATGGCTTTATGAGAATATTTAGCTACTAGATAGTAAAAAGCTCTGCTCATAAATGCAAAACACACAGCGGTTCTGTCTTCTACTCCGTTCCATCATCCGGAGTTTTGTGTGTGTGTGCGTGCGTGCGCAGGCGTGTGTTCTAAGGTAGTTTGGAACTTAAATCCAGTAGCGTCTCACTCTCAGTCAACGCCGCATCTCCGTGGTCGGGCCACTGTCTGTTGGTCTGGAGGGTGGAATACGAAGCCCTCGCTCGTTCAGATCAAACACCATTTTCACCCTCTTGTGGCTCACGAGTCTGGGATGTCCTTCCTTGAACAACACGCTCCATGGAAGTGAGGCAAACGGGCCGAAACAAAGAGCTCAACTTCAGTACAAGGTTGGATTTACTAACTCCGCCTATGCCATAGCCTAATCACATGACCAATGCTGCAGACGAGCGTTTCTACTTGTGGCCTGGCTGTGTTGCAGTTACACCACCGAGGCACTAGGTGGCAGCAGGACTTATGCTTCTTGGTTTCTTTCTGTGTTTTCAAGAATGTCACTCAAACAAAGCGAGCGGTTTTGGAGGTGGAGGGAATACATTTTGAACAATGTTTAATTTGGTGAAGTTCACAAACAGTGACACTGAAACGAGCTGTGACGGGAACAGGGGATGCTGGGTAATGAGCATGTGGAAATGCGTAGCCAGGGTCGTCATGCTGAGCACATGTAAACCGTAACCTCTGGCAGCGATTGGAAGTAGAGTGTTAATCAAGGTTATAGCTGCAGACTTCCATGATAATTCCTTAAAGCAGGAATAACAGGATCACTGGATTAATGTCAACCACGAAAAAGCAGCGAGGCGTTTGTGTCTGTCAACCCTATCACCTGATATCGGGAGGCAGTGTGAACCCATGACTTCATTAGTACATATTGACACGGCCGGGGGTGAGGACGGCTGCAGGTGCGGAGTCAATCAGGCAGCTGCTCAGCATCGCTGAGGCAGAAACAGACAAAGAAGCCCCCGTAACAAACCTGTTGTGGTCCACCCAGTGCCAGTGTGCAGGCGGCTGATTGCAGAATTTAAAGCCCATGAAATATGGAAAAGGGCAGAGTGTTGGACTGACGCCTGCTACATCTCAGGCCTCAGGCAGGTCCCAAGACTTAACCCCTCCCGTCTATTCACCCCCACACACTAGATGGTAAATTGGATACACACTGTTCTGTCATTATGAATAAATGAGCCTTGATTGCTCAGTGCTATGCCAGGTAAAATAAATGTGTTTGTTTAGAACGATGATAGACGGGGTCTTCAGCATCACAACATTTGACAGGGGCCATTTTGGCTGCATTCAGACGGTTGCTGCCAAGTGCCAGCATGGCTGCCAGCCTCTACAGCAATCTGGGCCACCTGTGATGGATGGCCCAGTGGGTGAGGCTACACAAACACAGCTGCGACTGCATGGAGCCATAATGGTGGAAAGGGAGGATCTGTGCATGGGAGATAGACCAAGCTTTTAGAAGCTTTCATATTGCTTTGAAATGAGACATTGAGGGCAGATTCAAAGCGTGGACACTGTGGAGAAAATAGCCGCGGTCAGCCATGGCTGCACTCGATTGCTGTGTCCTGACAGAGAAATAATTGGAAAAAAAAAACCTTGAACTGCTTCTGCTAAATTATTTGTATTCAAAGCCGTCACACAGCCCTCGAGACTTAACACAAATCCACTCTCAATTAAAGGGGAAGGAAACTTGATTTAACGGCCCCTCACATGAACAACAAGCACACAGGTGGATAAACACAAGCGCCCAACATGTCCTGTATGAACCTGCGTCAGACTGTCACAGGTGGGCGGAGCTAAGGGTTGTCACTCATCGTTTGGAGGTCTGTGCGTTGGCTGATGCCATCTTGATTTTCTCCAACTGTGGATGAGATGGCGGCGCAGAGAGGAGCGAGGAGTCGATCTGATTGATGCTGGCGCAGCACCCCCACCTGCCACTCAAAGAAGTCGTGCCCTTCATTATGCACAACTTTGTGCCTCCTTCAACTGAAACAGTGAGTTACGTAAAAACTCACACCCCCGTAGAGTTGTCACGAAAGGTGAAATTAACGCGAGAGACCCGAGCTGCTTCTGTTCCAGGCTGTCATCGTGTTTATTCCTGCTGTAAACGAGGGAATTCTGCCATGACAGCCTGGAACACAGACGATGTGATGATGTTGAAGGAAGAGTCGGATCTGTTCATTCGTCCTTCTGCTGCGTATCAATATGACAGTATGTGAAGTGTGAAGAAGTCATTTCTGAATTAAACTGCCTCGCTTCGTGTGCTGATCACATGGTTCAGCTACGTTAGCTGTCAGAAGACCAAGCCCCCATGTTTACCTGCTCGTCCTCTGGACCGACCAGCTCGTGCCTGCCGTGGATTGTGGGCTCTGTCCATTCTCCACATGTTTGACAATATCAGCAGCTTGATGGTAGCGTGTCACCAACTGGTAACGTCAGAGAAGAAATGGTCAGTAAACCTGTCTGCTGCAACACTGTAACACGCCGTGACATCACCTGGACGATGAAATGAAGGCGAGAGCGGATTGTTTACCAGACATTGTCAGTGACGACTGACAGGTCAAGACTGAGCTGTCGTTTATGCTCCATGGCAATTAAACACACGTTGACTTTGACAGACCTTCCAGACACACAGGAGGTGTGATCCCGATGAATCAGCTGGTCCAGCTCCTCCCCAGGTCTGTTGGAGAGAACCTTTGACAGGATCCAAGAGTCCTTGCAGAGGAGGGGAACGGGCCGCCTCTTTGTAAAAAAAATTGTGTTTACGACCACAGCTCATCTGCAACTTAACGTCACAGACATGACTGCAAAAACATTCCTTCAGTACTTCTACGTACCTCCGGCTGACTCCTCCCAGAAAGCTTCCACCTGGCGATGCCCTGCAGCAAGCAGTCACCTCTCACCAGACCTGGAACCCGTCCCCAGACATCTGTGGACATCCATCCCAGAGGGACTCAGACAGCAGTTCATTGGCTTTGTGTCCACAGAGGAGAACTCTGCTGCCCGTGTGCTCTTCTGTCCTTCAGCTCAGAGTTCTTTCCTCCCATCCAAAGTAACTGGAAGGTGAATCAATAAGATTTGCTCTCTGAAACCTTGACTGGTCCAAGGCCCCTGCCCTTTCATGACTTGCAGCTCTCTGAGGGCAGTTTTTTCCTGTGGACTCAAAAGAACTTTAAAGTTCCTCCGTCTAATCTCGACCCGTCATTGATCTTGTAATGTCCTGTCGGCACAGCTCCTTAACTTTTATTTGTCCTCAATCCCACCACTGTATCAGTGACAGGAAGTCTTCTTTTTCACTCCTTAAACCTTTCCCAGGGAACGCTGACTTTAACCTCACAAGGGACTGTGGCATCACAACGCCAGCATGCACTCGTTGGTTCCACATTTACAACAAAACATCCCTCAAAATCAACGACCGGTCAATAAAACTTTCAGGTAACATTTGACAAGACTGAACAAGGACGAGACACAAGATAGACATAGCGGCAGGCTCAAGTCTGTTCTGTATGAAGGTGGTCGACTTATCACCATGGTAACATATACTACGGACCAAACCTGCCCCACAGAAGGCTAGGAGCTAAGATATAAGGTCATTCCATACACAAGCCCCGCCCACTGACCAATCACGTCTCGATGTCATCCCCAGTCGTCCACTGTCAGTTTGACACTGGGTGGTGGATTGAGGGAAGGTCTGTCTGGAGTTTGACAGAAGAAAACCCGTGACACTTCCTGTTCTCCACCTCTGTAAACGCTACGGACGCATTTGTTCACAACGGGCACATTTTTGAACGAAGATCCTGCTGCAGCTGAGAGAACGACACCGATGTTGATGCTACGAATCATGGGCCTGGGACATGTCATGTCCAGCTCTTTAGCATGCTAATGCTAACTTTGCATTTCTGGATTTTGGTCATCAGAGGAATGACCTCACACCCTGAGCATTGCCGTGACCATGTTATTAAGCATTAGCATGTTCATGCTAATTTGTAGTTTTGTTTCTTGGGGGGGGGGGGGGGGGTTAGTATTGCACTATAACATTGTGTACACCACCTATTCATTGAATGTCAATCAAGATTTTCCCTCAGATTGATTCATGTCTCCATGGTAAACTGTTGTTAATTCTGTTGACTTACACATTCGCTCGTTGCCTCTCCTGCTCCGTGGTTCAGGCCCCGGGTGTTTATGACTGAATGGAGGAGTCCAGGTCATCCAGGTGTTCAGGTTGCTGACTTGTTATATTATGTCATCAAGTGTCTTCTCAACAGGTGACGCATGAACTCATGACGCAGTGAAGATGTGAACTCCTCTAACATGAGCTTTGCCTGTCTGCCTCCTCCTCAGAGAGACATGCTGGATGTCAGTCAGATCATGAAGGACCTGGCCAGTATGGTCCATGAGCAAGGAGATGCCATAGGTAAGACCTGGTGCACGTCCCTCACATTGCCTCCATTCATTTATTCATCAATTTGATGCACCTGTTAATTCAGCAGGGAAAGGCACTGGCGAGGTGCTGGACAGAAACTACAAGCAGCAAACTACACAAGTAGAGCGTCTCTGTCTTTGTCTAGTGGACCAGTGGTTAGTGGCTTTTATCTGGTTCGCTCCACGGTGGCAGGGACTTGGTGCGCTCCGTCTCCATTGTCAGTTACATTCTCGGAAAACAAAATCAACAGTGGATAAAATGGGTAAAATGAGGCGCAGAGGCCTGTTGGAGGCTGGAGTCTGAGAGGAGGCGTTATGTGTCATCTTCAATCAGTGATTCATCGACAACTGGAAGATGTTGTCCTTTATTTTTCAGGAAAGGTATGAATTTAAAGAAAACCTCAACTGCTCTAAGTTATAATGACAGTAATGTAACTATCCCTTGAAATGTGTCTCTTGTTGAATTTGTGCTCCTGAGCCCCCGGTGAAAGGACCACACGAGCGCAGCGCAGCACGACACGAACGCTTGTGTGGACTTCATCAGAAACAGTTCATTGAGATATCAAGTCATGATTCATGAACAGAATTCAGAGAGGTAACGGCCGTGGGGAACAAGGGTTTCAGTCTGGTACAAACCACAGTTTCAGAAATCACTGAACGAGATCACAACTGACCTTGTGTTTACTGTCTTTGTGGGGACATCCCCTAACTTCACCACTCAGCCCAACTGGAACCATCACTAAGCTTTGACCCCGAACCAGGGTTCATTGTAGTCCTGACGATTAAACCGGGTCTAAACCCTCAAACAGACAACAGGACACAGGTAAAGGGTCTCAGTAGGCACAGATGAATGGAACGCTCCCGTCCTCCATCGGCAGGCGTCTGGTTGTCTCGGTTTGTTCCTGAATGTCACGCGTGTCCCGTGTAACCACACATGCGTGACTTCTAGAGTGTGTTACAGCCCGTTTGTGGTGGTGAACATGATGGTGAGCTGAGCTGAGAGTCTCCCAGTGACCTCCAGACTGCAGACCTGCTGTCTAAATACCTCTGGTCTCTAAAACCAGGTGTTCTTACTGTGTACGTGTGTTTGGGTGTGTGTGTGTGTGTGTGTGTGTGTGTGCGCACGCGTGTGTGTATGCGTGTGTGTATGCGTGTGTGTGTGAGTGTTTTTTATGCAGAATGTGTGATTGTGGTGTGGAGGTGTTTGTTGCACAAGCAGCAGGTACAACAAAAAGACGAGTCTGCTCCAGAAGGAAGGATTAGTGCTTTTATGCTCTGCTTGTGCTGCTGAGGACACAAGACACTGAGGTGCACGAGTGGAGACTCACAATCAACGCCGCTTGTTGAGCCGGCAGACACACGCACACTTCAGAATGTTCCAACATGTTCACGTGTACACAGAAGCGTTTCTTGTCAGATTGTAAGAGTGATCCAAACATTTCGTGACATCTCAGCAGGAGTGTTTGTGATTAAGAGCTGCGTGTTTGGTGGGAATCCAGCGTTTGTCCAAGGGAGGAAATCTGACTGAGGCGAAGTTAACAGGAACAGATTGAACCCAGGGAGTTCACCTCCCGTCAGTCTTCTTTCTGTATTTTTATTCTGTGTATTTTATGTTCATCGTGGCGTTTCATCTCTCCTGTGTTACATCTTCATCCGACCGCTCGCCCGCGTTTGTGTCCTGCTTGCGTCAGATTCTCGTCGGATGTCTCGTCCGTCTCAGCCGCTCCTGGGTATCAAGTCTGGATTCTGGCGCACCCACTGACGATCCTGCAGGTTTAGATTTTTAGTATTTGAACAGTTCTTGAGTGCTGAAAGTGTCTCTGAGTCTCTGGTGCAACTCGATGCAAGAAAAGACAGATGTGGCGATCACACATGAGGCTTGAGGCCCAGTTTGTAAATGCTATAAAAACCAACACACACACACACACACACACACACACACACACAGTCCCACAACAACACCACCTATGAACAAATGAACATCGTTCTTCTCTGAAGGCAGTAACTTGACCCTTACTTGACATTCAGTATCCGTCCCTACGCCCGGGGCTCAGTGGCCATTCAACGCCGTGTCACATGAAGCAGACGTGACGGGGGCTGATTTACGACCGTGTGAGGGAACGATTCACAGAATTCAACTTTTCCACGATCTTGGACGTGCAACCTGCGACCGTTGTGCAGCTCTACACGCCCACTCCTCCACGTCACCCTCTCCTCACGCCGCTGATTTGATTCAGATGAATTTTTGGGTGCAGATGGTCGATCAGCTCAGTTCACACACTCAACCTGGGGATTCTCTACCCTCCACAGGGCGCCACCACCCTTTAGCACAACTGCTTGCTCACTCTCACCAGTTGTAGATGTATGGGGGTCATTAATGGATGTCACCTTTTATTTTGATCATCAAACACACCCATGAACTCGTGTCTGTCGGCAGCTTTTAAGACGCCTCGTTGCTTTTAGCGAGCTAACCGTTCACAGAATTCCTCATCTCATAATGAGCTTTCAAGGCTGCGTGTGCAGAGCAACAATCTTCCATCAGGCTCTGGGTGTTTGCAGTACAGGTGACTGTCCCAACATGGTTTTTGCTGAGCTTGAAAGGCTGGTACTCACCATTATATGATTTTTCCTTGAATACTGGCGCCTCTCACAAGCTGCCAGTTCTTCATAAACCCCATCAACCGGCAGGGTCAGCAGTCACGCTGTCAGCTCGCTTACAACAGCAGCTCAAACACGTGTTCACGGCTACACTCACAGTGTTTCCATCGCTAGCTGCCTCTGATCTCCGTCACAGATGTCACTCAACTGCCCTGCAGCGCCCCCCACACTATCATTTCTATTCTTAAAGACGTGATGCTAAAGTTAGCTTGCTGCAACAGGTGGGAGTGATGCTAACAGCAGATGCATCCCTGCTCACGACTCATCCCTGACGTGCTGCCTTGATATTGACAGTTGTGACATTTCTCGTCCACAGTTTTCTCCCTCAAGAAGCAAAGTCCCAACTCAGCGAACTGAAACGATCATTGCAACAGCAACAAATAGACAGTGCTGACATTCCCATGAATCAGCCCTGGCATTATCATAAGCCCCGCCCCCTGAACTATGTGCTCGCAGGCCAATTAGAGGAAGAGGGTGAGACATCCAGTCTGCTGTAGTTCTTTCACACTCACATAACCAACATGCCAGACAAAGCTTTAACCTTGCAGCTTCTACTTGTCTGGGCCAAGTGGCCTGCAGGGGAGTTTTGAGGATTTCACAAATGTTTGTTCTATTTAATATCAAACACAAAAGATTTGTCTTGTTTCAGTTTGACATTCACTGAATTTATCAAAGGAGGTTTTAATGAAAGAAAGTCTGAACGCTCTTTGAAAGAACAGTGGCACTATAATTTACTAAAAAAGCTTGAAAAATAACTAGTTTTCTTCCACAATAAGAAATAAAGTTTTATGAGTAAAGTTGCTTCTGTGTCCCTTTGAGTTCATTAAAACAGATCATCATTAAATGTTTGAGTTCCCTTGATTGATTGTCTGCTACTGGTGCACACAAATATGGGACTAAGGGAGGTCCGGTGTAACTGCCACGTTTTTTTAACTGCCGTCATTTTACTGTCAGGTACTGCGGTGCCTCGCTGGCGTGGCTGCAGGTTTTGCACCAAACAGGTTTATGCTTGAATATATCGTCCGGATCAGTTCCAATGATGCGTGCCACTGACATCAAGTGCGTCCCGTGTCAGCTGACCCTTGTCGTCTTGGGCAGCGCTAAGACCAGGATGCAGTGACGGTGCTGTTGCAAAATAACATGATGGATAAACAACATTCTATTATAGAGACGTCTTCATGAACTGATAATGTACCATAACACCAATGAGATTAATTTATGATCCACATCATCACAAAAAGCTGAGGGTGGACGTCCAGTAAACCCGGCTGGGTGTGGAGAATCAGACAGGCTTGGAAAACTCAGGCAGAACTTGCAGCTTCTTTCTTACAAATGTGACCAGCAGGGGGCGACTTCACCTGTGGAGAAAGGGACTCAGGTGAACCTGCTCGTCGCATTGAGTCCTGACCTCACTCAACACCTCCCCAGTGGTGTGCATTATGGCACCAGTTAAAGTCAAGTTGGCCCCGCCCACCCCTCGTGTTCATCCTATAGCGAGATGCTTTTGTAGATTATGAGTGATGAGAATATTAATGAAGCTGCATCTTGTGTCTTCAGACAGCATCGAGGACTACATCCAGACGGCGTCATCCAACGTGGAATCGGCGAATCAGGAGCTCGCGAAGGCCAACCAGTACCAGGTACAAGGGACGCCGCTTGGTTCTCTTCTCAATTTGTTTACTCGACGGAGCGTTTTGCTTTGTAATGCAGTCCCAGGGAGCTTAGCCTGATCAGCCATGCAAACAGGGACTTTGCTAACTAGATTACACAGCTTTATCACATCCCCCACCGGCACGATGATAAAGATGATGTAATTTCATGTCATCCTCGACTAGTTAAAGTGATAGAACACATAAAATGGCTGCCTGCAGTCTTATGAAACACAGACCCTTGTATGTAATTCCAACCCAGCTCATAGCTCTACTGCTACTCAGATAATGGTTATCAGTGCACTATTTGAACCTACAAGAGTATCGACATGAAGAGGAAACCGCATTACCGGGCAACAACCGCAGCCAGAAATTGTTTTTGCTTTTTGAGATGACTTGAATTTCCACTTCACAGCACAGAGAGACGTTTTATGAGGTGCCCAAGGGTCTGCTTTGGTCTTTCTTTTCAAGGAAATATATGTGTCTTCTGCCATTTTGTCGAAGACTATCTCAGTAGGCCAGAGCTCGGCGTGGCTCTCTGCTGTGTAGGCCGCTGGCTATGCTAAATAATGGACTGACTCAAGTGTCACTGGGTTAATAAAGGAAATCCATTTTTTACTGGAGCTTCGTCCACACGCTCCACCTCCTAGGAACTTTGACTGACACGCACCCCGTGATTCAGAACGCAGCATCAAACCTGATAACAGAATTAAATCGACAGCTTTCAGGGTGAAAATCATCGCTGGGCAGTTTATGTGTTTGTCGTGTGTGTGTGTGTGTGTGTGTGTGTGTGTGTGTGTGTGTGTGTGTGTGTGTGTGTGTGTGTGTGTGTGTGTGTGTGTGTGTGCGTGCGTGCGTGTTCCCCTGCTGCTGTTCGACTAGTGAGTGAACAAATGAGCGAACGGCAACAGCTTTCCCATTAATTGTCTTTTCATTATCTCAAGAAGAGCTGAGCCGTGACCGAGCTCACATGGAGCAATTTAGCTCTCCGCCAATCCGTACGGCTGCTGTCTGAGCGGCTGAGTGGAAGAAAAACAACAAAGAAGCGGCTGACAGACAGTTGGACAGCGTGATTAACCCCCTTCTCTCTCTTCTCCTCTCTTTCTCTCTGTATATTATTTACAGCGTTTCGGCTGGTAGATCACTCGCTCTCATTTCTTGTCCTCCGCTAGCGAGAAGTCAGCCGCCGTGGTTGGTGACAGAAACGTCAGGGGCAGGTCGTCCAGCTAATCCGCTCCTCTCTAACACACCAGAGGCTCAATATTCACGTGTCGATTATTTGTGCTTATTTGCCCGCAAATCGAAACTCGCAGAATCAAGTGAGTTACAAATGAAGTTGCTGTTACTGTCCGGACACTTCAAGGCGCTTTCATCCCTCCAGTGCTTGGTTTGACCGACCAGTCAAATAAATGTTGTTCATTTTGCACCAAATAACAACAAAAGTTATATTTTTCTGCAAATCACTCTTTACTCGCTCAGTGGGTCCAAAGTCACGCTTTAGGAATTAATTGAATTTGATTGAAAGAGACTCAGCGATTCCTCGTGGAAGAGCACATCTGCAACAGCATCCATGAAAAACTGTCATTGAACAGACAGAAAGGTTGAGCAGACGCCTGGGGGCGGCCATCTGCCTCAACCGGCTGGGGGGAAAGAGGAAAGAGAGGGATAGAAGGACGGGTAAGGAGTAGATGGGGACAGGGAGAGAGAGGGAGGGAGAGAGGGAGAGACGATCAGCAACAACAACCACTGACGATAGCAGCAATAATAGTGAAACACAGCCGTGTCACATCTGCAACCTCCGCAACAACACACTCCACCATAACAGGGCAATGAAGTAGAAGTACTAATACAGAACTAGTTTTGATACTTGAACTGATGCATATGCAAAGGGTCCTAATAATACAAACGTTATAAATGTAGTAAAATATACTATACTATCTATACTACCATGAAATTGTCTCAAAACTCCTAGAATTGTCGACTACGGGTCATTCAAATGACTCTCCTCCCTCAGGAAGGCTCTCGATGACATGAACGTACAACACAAGACGTCCCCTCCGTCTCTGGAACCTTCATCCTGACTGTTAGTGGCCCCGAGGCTTGTAAGCTGCACTTGATCCAGGTTTCTGCTGCGTACTGGACCAGGACCAGTGTCACCAGTGACAGTGCAGACTTCGTGACACAGTGAAGCTCCAACATCAGCAAAGCTCAAAGCTGCTGTGGCGATGCATCGTGTCGTGCAGAGAACTTAGTTTAAATGGAATGTAAAAGAGTTGCATTGATGCTTGCCGTTGTGGAAAAGTTTGAGTCATGCTGCTTCACTTCATGCATGTTCCTCTTTTCTGCTAAGAGGGAAGCAGAGTGGGTCGCTGAACCGTCAGCGTTGTTCTGCACGCCAAACTTCTGGTGTGGAGTCGTTTCAGCGTGACACCCCATGAGTGTGTTTAACCTTCCCCTTTTCACCACAAACAGCCAGAGATATATTTGCTTTTAACTGCACATCCATGAATGGCTGATGGCTGCCTCCCACAGCCCGCCGCCGTCCGGACTGCTGTGCACAGCCTCAAATATCAAAACTATACAAGATGCATTACTAACATGAGCAGTAGGGGGCAGAGTAGAGGCAGTGAGTAGGTGCCGACGATAGCAGATAGTCTTGAAGTTAAATTCAGAGACCAAGTCTATAAGTGCACGCATCTACCAACTGTCACTGCTGCTGAACAGTGGCAAAGGAGCGTGTCAGAACAGCTGATCTGAGATCAGTACTGTTTCACATGCTGACACCAAAACCTACAAAACTAGAAGCAGGTCTGAGAGCGTTCTGTCCATATTTTGTCTCCTAAAAAGGGGGAGAAAGTGTTGCTCACTGGCACCATATGCACTTTCCTATCCTTCAAGGTCAACAATGGAAGACACACCTGATGGTGCTTAGGTCAGAGCCCACTCGTCCAGTAGAACCCTAGAAAGCCATTTAAAGGATACAGACAAGTATTTGTAGCTGTGTTGTTTTAATAAACTGATTTGAATTTAAGTGATCATTCCATGTAATGACCTGTCAGTCCAAAATTCACAGTAAAAGACAGGAACTCCAGCAACACTACAAACCGTCCTTCAACTGTTGGTGTTGGCATCGTATTATTGGCCGACGGCGTGTGTCAGCGTCTGTAGTTTCTGAGCAGAGCTTTGAGTGAACGCAGGAGCAGCACCAGATGCAGGGACACGGACGCTCCCAAAATCCTCTCCATGAAGAACATTGCATATGGAGTCGATGGGTTTGTTCCGATCGGCAATCAGACCGTCAGTCAATGACTGAATGGACGAATAACGATCATTTTTTTCAATTTAACATTTAGGAATCCAGGGATTTCACAGGAGTCGCCTGCGCTGGAGTCTGTGAAATGGAACCGACTCCTTTGCTGAATATCTTGCAACACTCAAGCAGTCGGTGCCGCCACGCTTGTAGTTTAATAGATTTGAAAAGCTGCCATTAAGGTGCTTTAGTGGCGCGAGCTTGACGGGGTTCAGCAGCCTCGGGGGGGGGGGCGGTGAGTCTGCAGCGTTATGTGGTCATTAGCTTCATAGCCAACCTGACTACATGCTCGACAGCAAACACAGAACACACTGAAAACATGACCTGACCAGTTCCAGACCTGGACCGCTTTTTCACCGTTTTTCTTTGACTCTAAATTGCTTCCTGCCTGTCAGCGACATCATTCCTCCCAACCCTCACATGATTGGATCGTACAGTGGCGATGATCTGAAAATAGAGCGCATCGCCCAACACTAGAGTCAATGAGTAGAACACGAGTTAGCAGCACCGAGTCAGCAGCAGCTCCAAGTCAGTAGCAGCACCGAGTCAGCAGCAGCACCGAGTCAGCAGCTGCGCCGAGTCAGCAGCAGCGCCAAGTCAGCAGCTGCGCCGAGTCAGCAGCAGCACCTCACGACGAACCCTCTGATGACACGAAGGGGCTGATGGAGCCTTGGTCGCTCCCCCACGCTGGTGGACATGCACCACTGCTCACCTCCACCCTTGGTCAATTAAGAGAGGATGTCATTTTCTTTCCGTGTCCGCCTCGTCTACTCACTTTACACTGAAAATAAATGGAATCTATAATCCATTATCTGGAGGCAGATTACTCTCCTGGCTGCAAGTGTCTCTAGTTGCACTGATGTTTTATCACCTCATCTGTGTTCAGCCGACCGAGATGAACTCTGAGTGTTGATTGCCACACAAGATGGTTTATAATTACCAATAAAGCACAGATGTTCTGGCGAGTGAGTGAACAAAAGCTGCGGCTACATGAGGTACCTGAAGTCACAATTGATTTTTTGGGGCGGTGGGGGGGGGGGGGGGGGTCCTTGGTGATGTCAGTGTTAAGACTTCAAACACCATCCGTTTGAGAAGTTGTTAAGTGAGTGACGGCGTGCTTCTGAATCCCCCCCAAAAAATCAGGCCCCGGGCTTCTGAGGATGGCTCCGGCACACTGACACGTACAAATTGCTGCCCTCCTGACAAACGAGCTAATGAAGAAGAATAACCTCATCAGAGCGTTGAACGTCTGACTGATCCCATCACTCCTCCCTCGGGCCCCGCTCACTCTGGATGCTGCTCCGAACGGTGTGGATGAACCCCTCCTGCTGCTGCTGGTGGAACCTTCCCACCTTCGGCTGGAACTCAGTCCTGGACAAGACTGGTCCGTCCTCTGTGTCCGACACACTCACACATCGGCTATGATGTCGTATCCATCCGAGGTGGAGTCTCCATGAGCCAGCAGGTTGCTAACCGAGGTTCAGGCTTGTGAAACCAGTGTTATCATGGAGAATTACTACATTACCCACAATCCTAGAGTAGCAGTGGTCTTATTGATGGGACTCACTGTGGGGGAGGAACCTGGCTGCTCACTCACTCCTCCTTTCTGATGACAAACGTTGAATAGTTGGACATTTTTCTTGAATCTCTTTCCGCTCTCACCTACCAAACTGGTCAAGTGCTCACAATGCAGCGAGAACAGACCTGAAACATCGTTCTCCTCGTGATGGGGAGCGGTGGGCGTTACCACGCTGTCACAGGATACTTGTTACAGTTTGAATTTAACCAGCACCAATCATTTTTAAGAGGCAAACAAGATGGAAGCAAATCACATGACCAGGCTGGATCTTGATAACAAATACATTAGGCAGCAAAACCGTAAGCATGAGTAGTTTTTTTTCCAAGTGTGTTTTGAACACGTAACATACGTTCCATGTCATGCAGATGAATAGAAGATACATGGAGTGTAGACGTTGAATTATCCGTCAAAGGAAGGAGACATACACTCTCATATTACATGCGTTATGATAATGATTATATGATAAACTAACATAATAAAACACCTCCCCATCCAACAGCCTCCACCTGCAGGCTGGTTTTCTCCTCATATTCACGTTCTTTTTTTCAATAGTTCACTATTTATTCATTTAATTCTAGGAACGGTTTTAATATTGTTGTTTATTATTTCTTCTTCCCCTTCCCCCTTTGCCTTGTGTTGATGCTGTGTTCCGCTTTACTAACACACACACACGCACACACACACACGCACACACGCACGTGCGCGCACACACACACACACACACACACACACACACACACACACACACACACACACACACACACACAAACTGCCCAGCGATGATTTTCACCCTGAAAGCTGTCGATTCAATTCTGTTATCAGGTTTGATCCTGCGTTCTGAATCACAGGGTGCGTGTCAGTCAAAGTTCCTTGTACTAGTACTACAATATCAAGTCTTCCGTTATTCCCAGAAGTATTTCTGTTCCTCTGTTTGACCTTCATGTGTGTTACTTCAGCTCTTGCCCCGCCCCCGCTATATTATGTATGTTTACCATGGTTTGCACTCTTAATGAATATTTTAAAGAAAGAAAGAAAGGAACGTAATGTCCCCAATTCTGAGGCTGTGCATTGCAGTGAGGCACAATAACGGCGCCTCTTCCACCTGCAGCGGGGCGTCGACCAGGCGACGGTACATTTAGATTTGTCCTAATACACCAGATGCTTTTAGAGCTTCTGCTGCTCAATAACTCCAATCAAGCTAAAGTGTACCACCCACATACAGAAAATATTAAGCCTGTGTGTGTCTGTGTGTGTATACTGCTTCTACTTAAGTTGTTTTAACGCCAAATGTGAAGCAAATTTGTTTGGCGTAGCAATCTTGGATGCCTGATCATGTCTGAGTTTTCGCCCCTTGTTGGCCCGTCCTGATTTGGCTGGAGCGCAGCTGTCGGATTGACTTCTTCTTCATGTGTCCTACGCCGCGGCAAGCATGGCCACCTCCCCG
Source organism: Aulostomus chinensis (assembly GCF_037954235.1). Lineage (NCBI taxonomy): Eukaryota > Metazoa > Chordata > Actinopteri > Syngnathiformes > Aulostomidae > Aulostomus > Aulostomus chinensis. The sequence goes on from NC_141330.1 coordinate 26,898,319, forward strand.
CTGATACTCTGGTAGGCGGCGGAGCCTCTCTGCTGCTGTGGTGAGTTTCTCTGGGCACTTCCAGCAATGAGGTCAATGATTTCAGTGTTCAAGCTGATAAAAGCCGAATAGAAGCTTCCATTTACGGACATCAGCTGTCAGGAGCAGTGGCCACGCCTCCGAGAACAGAGGAGGACCCCGGCGTCAGAGCACCAGAGGGTTCAAAGGGAGTCTTAGAGACACAAACCCATGGAGGAGAAAGTTGAAAACTTTAGCAAGATTTAGGAACATGGTTGCCCTTCATGGTCATGATGAAGGTCGACACAGAGGAACTCTTCCCTCAACGCGCCCACACACAATGACACACAAAAGCAGCAGCGTGCCGTGAGAACACGTGACAGTATGATGCGCTATCCAAGCACCCCTCCGTGAGCCCACGCTGCGGTTAAGACAGTGTCATCGCTTTGGTCGGGACTCTTGTTGTCATGGTTACAGTAAGGACACTGGAATGAGAACACTGGGAACAAATATGACTGGAGCATCCATCATCCCAACCTCATGGAGGGAAAATGTATTTGCGAAGATAAATAGTGAATATTTAGAGTGAGCATTGTTGACAAAGTGCCACCTACTGATACCTGATTAGCAGAAAAACCCAAAGACCAAGAAAGAGAGACAGTCATGCTGTTTGACTGACAGGTGAGGAGCAGGAGTGACACCTTCCATGGAAGTTTCAGGCAAACTAGAAGAGAGGAAATATTGATTCCTGTGAACGTTGTTGAGCTGATGAGGGGGTCATCCTGACCAGGGAGGTCTCGCTGCCACCAGCAAACCTGACTTTGCTGCTAGCAAACATGCTGGTTTGGAAGCTGGAGAGAGACTCTCATTGAGGGCGCACACACACACACACACACACACACACACACACACACACACACACACACACACACACACACACACACACACTCTTGAGGACAGTGTGAGTGTGGTTGACCCTTCTGGCTAGAAGTTAACTCACGTGGCAGCGACCTGGGAATCAAAAGGCTTTCATTTGTCTTTGCTGTGGTTTTGAGGAGCTCTGAAGCAGCAGTGAGTCAGAGCAACTCTACAAAGCTGGTTGTCAGGCTTGATAACGCCGTGGCTGTTTTACGATGAGGACTCGGATCTCTCATCGGCACACTAAAGTCTGCACATGCAGCAACTGCAACTTCACACGTTTGAAGCTTTAATGATGGTCGTCGAGTAGATGGATAGAGCCAGCGGGAGGAAAACTGTTCCCATGGACTGTTTTCATTGGCTAGGAAATCCCTCCTAGTTTCACCATCCTGACTCCACCCCCAGATTGCAGGATACTCAAATTATACAGCCAATATTATGTGTTAATAATGTGTTGAACCCATGTTACACATCATTCAGTGGACCCGTTCATGTGATGCTGAACCTAAATTAAAGATTTAGGTTCAGCATCACATGAACGGGTCCACTGAATGATGTGTTGAACCCATGTTACACATCATTCAGTGGACCCGTTCATGTGATGCTGAACCTAAATCTTTAATTTGTCGTCGTCGTCGTCTTCTGTTTATCCGGTTGGTTCAGGTCATGGGGGCAGCAGCCTCAGCAAGGAAGCCCAGACTGTCCTCTCCAGCCATGTCCACCAGGTCTTCCGGGGGAATCCCGAGGCATTCCCAGGCCAGCCGAGAGATATAATCCCTCCAGTTTGTCCTGGGTTGGCCCCGAGGCCTCCTCCCGGTTGGGCATGCCTGGAGCACCTCAACTGACTCCTCTACATGGAGGAGCAGCAGCTCTGCTCTGAGTCCCTCCTGAGTGACTCAGCTCCTCACCCTGTCTCTAAGGGAGAGCCCAGCCACCCTGAGGAGGAAACTCATTTCGGCCGCTTGTATTCAGGATCTTGTTCTTCTGGTCATTACCCAGAGCTCATGACCACAGGTGAGGGTTGGAACGTAGATTGACGGGTAAACTGAGAGCTTCGCCTTTTGGCTAAGCTCCCTCTTCACCACAATGCACTGGTTTAGCCCCCGCAACACTGTGGATGCTGCCCCAATCCACCTGTCAATCTCCGGCTCCATCCTACCCTCACTCGTGAACAGACTCCGAGATACTTAAACTCCTCCACCTGAGGCAGGACCTCCTCCCCCGACCGGGAGTGGGCAAACCACCCTTTTCCAGCTGAGGACCATGGCCTCAGACTTGGAGGGGCTGATTCTCATCCCAGCCGCTTCACATTCAGTTTGAACTGTCCCAGCAAGAGCTGGAGGTGGTGGCTTGATGGAGCTAAGAGGACCACGTCATCCGCAAAAAGCAGAGACGAAATCCTCCCGCCACCAAACTCCACCCCCTCCACCACCCGGCTGCACCTAGAAATTCTGTCCATAAAGGTTATGAACAGAACCGGTGACAAAGGGCAGCCTTGGCAGAGTCCAGCCCTCACTGGGAACAAGTCCGATTTACGGCCGGCGACGCAGACCAGACTCTCACTCCTCCCGCAGAAAGACTGAACAGCCCTTAGTAAGGGGCCATCCACCCCATACTCCCGGTGTACCCCCCACAGGGTGCCCCTGGGAACACTGTCATAAGCTTTCTCCAGATCCACAAAGCACATGTGGACTGGTTGGGAAAACTCCCATGCCCCCTCCAGGCATCCTTCAGGATGTCCACGCAATGTTGCACAGAAGTGTCAACCAAGACAGCCCCACAACATCCAGAGCCTCGAGATACCCAGGGAGGATCTCATCACTTCTGCCCCGGAGATTGGACGACCCCTCCTCAAGCACTCCCCAAACTCTGTCTCCTCCATGGAGTACGTGTTGGTGGGATTGAGGAGTTCCTCAAAGTATTCCTTCCACCGCCCAGTTATCGCCCCAGTTGATGTCAGCAGACTCCCATCCCCACTGTGAACAGGTTGGGCAAGTTGCTGCCTTCCGCCCCGAGGCGATGGACGGTTTGCCAGAACCTTTTCTCAGCCGACCAATAGTCATTCTCCATGGTCTCACCGAACTCCTCCCACGCCCGAGTTTTTGATTTGGTGACTGCCATGGCTGCATACCACTTGGCCTGCCGGTACCGGTCGGCTGCTTCTGGAGACCCACAGGCCAACCCTGCCCTCCAAGCCTCCTTCTTCAGCCTGACAGCTCCCCTCACCTCTGGTGTCCACCAGCGGGTTCGAGGATTACTGCCGCGACCGGCCCCAGCAGCCTTACGGCCACAGCTCACAACAGCCGCCTCGACAATGGCAGAGCGAAACATGGCCCATTCGGACTCAATGTATGGATGGATGTGGTCAAAGCTCTTCCAGAGGTGGGAGGTGAAGATCATTCTGACAGGTTCTTCTGCCAGGCGTTCATAACAAACCCACACTACTCGTTTGGCCCTGCTGGGTCTATATGTTTATATATTTAGACCCAACACAATGTTTGACATCAGCCAGGATACGCTTAGATTACACTTAGATTAACCCTTAGATTCACTCATAGATTAACGCTTAAATTAACCCTTAGATTCACTCGCAGATTAACACTTAGTTTAATCCTTAGATTCACTCTTAGATTAACATTTAGTTTAATCCTTAGATTCACTCTTAGATTAACCCTTAGATTCACTCTTAGATTAACATTTAGTTTAATCCTTAGATTCACTCTTAGATTAACCCTTAGATTCACTCTTAGATTAACATTTAGTTTAATCCTTAGATTCACTCTTAGATTAACACTTGGATTAACATTTAGATTCACTCTTAGATTCATGCTTGGATTCATAATGTTACATTCACTCTTACATTTACTCGCAGTTAGATTCGCACTTTGATTCATTCTTAGATTCATTCTTAAATTCACTCTTAGATTCATGCTTGGATTCACTCTTAAATTCACTCTTACTCTCACTCTTAGATTCATGCTTCGTTTCACTCTTCGTTTCACTCTTAGATTCTCAGCTAAGGTGCAATTCTCCCCCAAAGCTTTAATTGGAGCTATATTTGTTTGCTCTTTCTCGGTCTTCAGTCATATAATCATCCCTTCATTCTCCATGAACAGATGGAGGCGTTGACTAAAACAGCTCTCATGATGGATCGGACTGTGGAAAGAATGTTTTAACCATTAACCATTTTTGAAAAAAAAACTACTTCAGTGCAAATGTTAGAATTTGTTCGTGCTACTGCCAGATGCCACCTTTGGTCTCTGCAACAGAGTTGAAGCGTGCGTGACACCATCGGTCACATGACTCAGGGGCTGTCATGAGGAAAGGCCAGCAGGCTGATGTTGGGGAGCGTTTAGCTCCGTTTCTCACGGCGGCTGTCACAGGGCTTCTGCTCAGGATTGGCCGTAAAGTCTTTTTTTATTTGCTGCTGGTCTTAAATATCATCATCGGGGTGACTGCATGGCACTGGGAGTTTTATGTAAATTGCACATAAGCCGATTACAAGAGAGGCAGTTCCGCTGTAAACATTATTTATTTTATGGACTTCCAATTTTCCCGGCCAGATGTGATAAAGGCAGAATAATATTATGGCGATTATCTTTGCATTGCATTATTGTTGTATTATGGGGATATTTCTCATGTCACATGAGATTGCATTTTTCTCCCAGAGATGCTGCAAATTTGTCTTCCATATAAAAGAGGCAGAGCTGGAAACGACCATGTGATGTCTCTGGAAAGGTGAATGCTCCAGCACCCCCCCCTTCCCGGTCTACTCTCGTGATTCTTCTGTCCTTTTTACCCTTCAGCGAAGGGATGAGCAGATGATGCTCCTGTGGACCAGGAGATGTGTTGAAGACTTCAATCAAAATAATGGCTGATCTAAAACGGGCTAAGAGCCGAAGAAAGACAGAGGTTCGTTTTCAATATCAACAGAAATCAATGACGAAAACTGAAGAACGCCACAGAGTTTCAGTTTTCAGACTGAGAAGAGAAAAAAGATAGCGATGGATGACTTGGACGCATACTGAATAGAAAAAAACACAAATCCCATCATGCATGCATACGAAGCCTGAGTAGATCAACAGACGCACGCTGCGCCGCTTCAGTCCTCAGAGAGCGGACACGTGTTCGCGGACACGTGTTCAGTAACGTGGGCGAACTTTGCGAACGGGGGCGGCTGCACCTGAGGGGAGGAGCTGGTACTCAGGGTGGAGGACAGAGGAAGGGCCTGGACTGACAGGTTCAACAACACCTGCTCAGTTTCCCAGGTGTTGGTGGTGAGGAGGTGTCGTCACGCCACCGGACGGCTGGAGACATTCACAACTGCACGGTGAAGAAGGAATGAATAGAATCTGTCCCAATAATCATAAAACAGCATCAGGTGACTGTTAACCTGCCAGGAGAGGAGGCGCACACACACAAGTCCATATATGGATGAGAGAAAACACACACACAAGTCCATATATGGATGAGAGAAAACACACACACAAGTCCATTTATGGATGAGAGAAAACACACACACAGACACACACACACACACACACCACAGGTCTCCGTAGGGCTACAAAGACAACTGTATATATTCCAGTCATAAATGCTGATTGTAGGAGATGGCTCGTAAATTAAAACTGTAACTTTGGAAATTATACGTGCCGGAGGAGCCAAGAACCCCCCCCCCCCCCCGAAGCAGAATATTCAACACACACACGAGCAAATAAAACAACACAGATTCACTGCAGTTAGAACACAGGGGATTCCAGGCTGGTACAAGAGACAGAAATAAGAGTGACTTTCCTGAGTGACTCCAGGCTGCTGCAGCTTCTGATAGGAATCAGCGGATTATTCCAGCGATGAGCTCCTCGAAATCTAACAGAAACCTGAAGTTGGCAGGATGAAGATGATTCGCTGACCTGCTGTTGAAACTGTTTGGGGAATTGAACTGAAAAACATTTTGACAGCAGGCTGATAGCAAGTTAATAGACGAAGCCCTAAAACAACAAAAAAAAAGAAAGTGATATGAAACTGGTTTGGATCTAAATAGGGAGAATCGCCTCCTGAGATTCAAGGTCCCAGCTGAGGTGCAAGGGTGCAGTGGTCACATGGTCACATCCGCTTGTCACGCGTGACATTTCTAACCTCTAGATGGTGATGGCGCTCACAGGAGCAGGAAGGAGGTGTTGAGGTGGGGGTTTTGAGGCTTCGGTAGATGGGGTCAGCGTGTCTCCCCCGCAGAGCAGCAGCTCCAGCGCATCGTGCTGCTGAAACATGAAGACTTTTTATCCACCCAAGAAAACCACAACCTGTTTATGTGTTCCTTCCATTTGTAAAAGTGCTGCTGTCCTTTCTTTGCCTCCCCAGCGCCTCCCTGTTCTCCACAGCGTCGCCCCTCATTCAAGCAGTGAATCTGACAGTGACACAACCGCCAGACACCAATAGTCAAGTCAAAGTCAAATATAGCGCTCATATGAATGATGGCCTTTGTAGGTGGGCGTTGGTTTCAGCAGGCGCTACTGAAGGTTTTACCCGCTCCGCCTCACACGAGCCCTGTTCAATAAATCCCAGATACTCCTGCTTCTGTAGGAGGGCCAGTCGTGAGGGGGAGGTAGGAGAACTCATCACAGGTCTTTAACTCTGACAAGTGATTTATGGCTCAATAAATGAGGAAACAAGCGATGTCTTCTGATTTTAGTTCTTGGTTTAGGCAGTGCCAACAGCTGGCGGATTCTAACCTCAGGATGGAGCGAGTTCTGCTGACATGACGGTGGTCCTCAGATCTTTGACTGGTCGAGGGCCAAGTGTGACCGATGAGCTGAGGTTTCCCACCTCTGAGTCTGAGGCCAGAACGCTCCGTCAGAGGGAAGATGGATTGGTCTCTGGGGGCTGAGAGCTGCTGCTTCAGTCGAAAGATTTTCAGTATGCCAGGATTTGGCTCAAAAGTGCGTCAGAATGGAGATTGATGCAGTGATAGCAGCAGAGTGTACCTGGACCGCTGTCTGTGAGGGTCCCTGGAGGGAGGCTGCGGCGCCCTCTTGGTCTGCCCTCACTGCCGAGGTGCACCAGTGCAGATGCACAGGTTTCTTTACACAAAGCGTAGAAGTGAATGTTGTTCTCTGCTTGCATGTGCTTCACATATGAGCTTTGGCTTCAGAACAGACGTGAAGGGTGGAGACGCTCTGAAATACACGTGACTGATGTGTTCCTGCTCGTGTTGACCAGCAGTGCGTTGCCATAGTCACCATGTCTGAAGAGGAAGTCAGTTCATGTCCCCACTGATACTTAAGTGTTGATCTTGTACATTTGAACTATGGCTGCTTTTACGAGGACGTTAACACTGCGGTATTGATCTGACGCCATCATGTGACGGTTATCGTCCGGTGACCAGCGTGCGATGCTGCTCTCTGGGGTGGAAGCTTACACGTGAGGTCCTGTTGTGTTTTCAAGTAATGACAGTAAATATCCATCTCCTGCCTGGAGTCAGTAGCGCTCAGACTGAGGTACGTGGACTGTCCTGATCTTTGATTATTGGCGTGCTGCAGACATGTTTACGCCTTAATCTCACGCTGACGCCATTTTGCAGCGTTTTGCAACTCGTGCGTCGGTCAAATGTCTTTACGGCGCTGCTCCAGACTCCCGCGAGGGTCACTTACTCTGCTTTGGGATCAGAGTTCTCCACTTGTAGCAGAAAAACACTGAAATGTACCAACGTGACAGAAACTCTTTCAGGTCCAGTTCTAGAGGGAGCGCCGTGATGCAATGTGGGCGTGTCCTCGGGTGTTTTATTTAGAGTCGGGTGATGGTGGGATATCGCTGTCCATGTGATCGAGTCCTGTGAGACCGTCTTTGTATACGCAGGTGTGTGAGTATCCTTGCAGCTCCCCAGATTCAGGCTCCTCCTCCCCGTCGCTCCCCCCGCAGGAACATTCTGGTTTAAAAATACTGCATCACTTTCTGTGTAACGCTAAGCCCTTTTTGTCCCCCCTTCTACCTTATTTATTTTCTTGTCCCCCCAAATAACTCCAGCACTGGGATGAGCAGACAGAAGTAATAGAAAAAGAAGGTATGGAAGAGAGGGAGGAAATAGAGTATATAGAGCGAGGGAGCAACTCGGCGCTGTCAGAAGGAGCAGAGAGGAGAGGATGGCAGAAAAAGTTTATAAGGCGTAGTTTAGGAGCAAATGCATGAGAGAAGCAAGGGAATCTGTGGTGGCCAGCTGCAAGAGGGGAGATAGTGGAGAAAGGCTTTTAATTCTCAATCCCCACAGAGCCTTTGAAAATTACCAATCTTCTTATCACAGACGCAGGGCTGCTTATGCAAATTGTTGTGGAGTGGAACATTTAAACGGAAAATTACTCGACAGCATTTTTTTCCCCTCTTGCCTCTCCCCCTCTCCCTCTCTCTTCCACACAAAAAGCCTGTTTTGAGTCTCAGATAAGAAGATGAATTGCTCTCTCCGTGCTTTGAAGCGCGTCAGGATTTAAAGACTCCAGCCTCAGCTCTGGTCTAACGCCGCTGCTCTAGCTGCCTTTGTAGCAGAAAACAGGCTGGGAGAAAACGGGAGAAAAAGCATTTCAAAACAACATAGATTCTTTGCTCCAACACATCGCCAGCGCCTGAGGAGACAAGGAGCAGGGAAATATATAAATATTCCCTAACCCCTGCTCTTCACTCGATTAACTTTCATATTTTTGCCCAACAAAGTCAACATCATTTTTCTGAACACGGCAAGTAATTGACATGGAGGCTCATGTGCAGCGTCGAGGAAATGTTAGAAGCATCTGGAATCTAAATGACACCCCAGGCGATACGAAATATTAAGACACAGAAGTGTTGAAAACGTTCACAAGCTGAAGGCACTCGAATGAAAACACGTCCCGGTATTCAGAGGAAATTGCTGCTTTTGAATCCTAGATTGCAACCAGGCAGTAGGTGAGGACAGCTCCTTCCCTGGGAGGGGAGCGCGAGCGGCGAGGTGGTCGTTGAGCTCTGATGTGCTAAAACAGCGGATCGTGACGCGGATGGACGCGCTTTACAGGAGGCCTCCTAGTGGTTCATCAGCCGTTGATCTGCTGCCATGACACGACCTCTTCTCCTTCTTCTTCACTGGCCGTTCAGATGCAGGACCATCGTCATCCTCACGTCCGAAAATACAGATGGAAGAAATCCAGTATTTGTATGAAATAAACTATCATCATGTTGAAATATAACCTGAAAATACATAAATATACATAAAAACTAATATATACACATATATATATACACAAACACACAAATATGTATATGTCTGTGTATATAAATATATATATATATATATATCTCCACTGTATATACACACATACATATATGTGTGTATATATATATACACATATATATACATATATACATATATATATCCACTGTATATACACACATACATATATATATATATATACACACATATATATACATATATACACATATACATATATACATATATATATACATATATGTATGTGTGTATATACAGTGGAGATATATATATATATATATATATATATATATATATATATATATATATATATATATATATACACATATATATACATATATATATATATATATATATATATATACATATGTCATGTCAGAGCAGTGAAGGACCAGGTGGTGCACGAGGACCGTCTCTCACAAAAGCAGGTCAGCCACAAGGCCAGCAGCAAAGACTGGTCCTCCTTGTCTTGCTGAGGGTCCTGAGTCGCCTCCTGTCAGTCAGGACAGTGTTGACATTCTCACTAGGATGTAGAGAACACTCCTGATCTCTAGTCTGTTTAAAAACTCAGCTGAAGTGGCTGTTGTACCACAGCAGTGCAAGTGGCTGGGAGTCGCTGCCCCCGCGGTGGTCTGGCCAGGAGTGCTGCGAGTAATAGCTTCTTTTAAAAGTCAGTTTGATTCTGATGGAGGGTGAAGTCCAACCACACATTCAGATTCAGAACCTTTAAAAGTTTCAAAGCGCTGACTCATGGCTGCAGCCTCTCCGTTCATGTCGCTGGAGTAGATGGACACGTGAGCCAGCACCAGCAGGTCCACAGATCAGCTCCAGAGCACAGGAACTTCATTGTGTTTGCCTTGGACTCCAGCGCTGTGCCCATTAATGCCTCCACAACAAACAGCACCACTGCTCCACCCGGAGCTACAACCTGCAACATCGCACGCTACACATGTTGGACTGACGTTGTGTGTTAAAACACATCACATCCCTGGGGGGGTGGCTGGCGTAGGAACCTCCTGGCTGCTGTTAGCATTTAGCATTTAATTCACATTCAACCCAGCGGCAGTGTTGAAGACAGCCATGCACTGTAGAGGATTGAACCATGACACCAACCAGCATCAAACCATGACACCAACCAGCCGGTACAACCCAGCCACACTCGTCCCAAACAAACGCAGAACATGGGAGAGGCTCCCCGACAGCAAGGGGCTCAGCGTTCAGGTGAGAGGGCGGTGACACAAAGCCCTGCACCACGTATCAAACTCAGAAGACGACCTTCTCCGCGTGTCTGTGTTGTTCCTCTCCTCCGTTCTTCCTTCCGTCGACCGTGTCAGAGGAGCGAGCAGAGGGCCGCCGCTCCGCTGGCAGCTGCAGGTCGTCAGCTATCGACTCATCCCGTCAGCGAGATCTTGACGCTTCCTCCTCAGATCTGTCCAGTCATAGTGACACGCTCCTCGTTCTTGTCATTTTCACATTCCAAATTAATTTTTTAATATTGTGTTTTTGGCTGTGTGAGCGTGTGTGTGTGTGTGTGTGTGTGTGCGTGTGTGTGTGTGTGTGTGTGTGTGTGAGAGATGAGCAATGCGAGACTAATGCAGTCATGGTATTTGTCTCTTCCATCATGGGAGTTTAGGGGGGCAGGATTCAACTACTTGACCTTTGACCCTACAGCAGGAAATGTTCAGGGTTTGACCCCGCCCACTGAATTGTGTCTCCCCACAGAGGCAGCGGAGGAAGAGGAAATGCTACCTCCTGGTGGCTGGAGCCATCATCCTCACCATCCTCATCATCATCATCGCTGTTTCAGCCAGAAAATGAGGCCAAGCGGTAAGACCAGCGTGCACGTGCAGCAAGGGAGGACTGGCACCAGCACACCAGCACCTCCACACTGATACTCACACACACCTGGCAGGTAACTGGTCGCCAGCGCTGTCACCACAGGGGCCACTGATGTTTTCCCAACAAGCAGTTGACAGTTTCCTGCCTGAATCATGGGACGTTAATAACGTAGAGCCAAATACAAATGTGACGGATCCATCAAGAGTCACTTCCTGTCAGTCAGGACCATTTCTCATCCAAACGTGTGTGTGCGCGTGCGCGCGCATGTGTGTGTGTGCGCGTGCATGTGATAGCACAAACAGGCGACACTGGCTCACCTGTCAAGTGTAGAAAGGTAAAGGTGTTCTCTAGCAAAAGTCATTGTTGATCATCAGTGGGCTTTTGGATGAAACCAGGTGTGTGGTTCCCAGCAGCTGGAGATATCAGCAGGTTCAGTTCTACATCAGACCCACCAGTAAATACCAGACTGGTGGATGTTTGAGGTTCAGTTCTACATCAGATCCACCAGTAAACACCAGACTGGTGGATGTTGGAGGTTCAGTTCTACATCAGATCCACCAGTAAACACTAGACTGGTGGATGTTGGAGGTTCAGTTCTACATCAGATCCACCAGTAAACACTAGACTGGTGGATGTTGGAGGTTCAGTTCTACATCAGATCCACCAGTAAACACCAGACCGGTGGATGTTGGAGGTTCAGTTCTACGTCAGATCCACCAGTAAACACCAGACTGGTGGATGTTGGAGGTTCAGGTCTACATCAGATCCACCAGTAAAAACCAGACTGGTGGATGTTGGAGTGGTGGAGTCTTAAAAACCTGGGTTGCTAACAAGAGTCTAAAGGAGCCTCCAGAGGTCATGGAGGTCATTAAAGGTCATCAGAGGAAACACAAGAAGCCTGAAGCTTAGTGATGGTGACCTTGAAGTCATGTGACTGTTGTGTAGTTCCTTCATAGGCTAACATTAGCTTAGCATTGCTAACCATTGCATGCAGGCTTCCAGCATCATCAGAGGGTTCATTAGTGAAGATGATACCTCTTAAAAAAACATCATTCCTGTGATGCTAACTTCCTTTTGGACTACAACAACTTCCTCCCAGACAACAAAAAGCTTGACTGGAGACTTTAAACAGCCAGTAGTTGTGATTGTGGGTGTGACAGGTCATCCCTCCAGATGTCACACTGCGATTGACTGGTGACCTGTCCGTGCTGACTCCGCCTCCAATGACCACCGTCACTGAAGAGGCAGGGTGGATGGGGGTTGGATGGAAAGTACCAGTCCATCAGGGAGCCTTGCTAAAATTCCGCTGTGTTGCTGTGACCTTCTTAGTCAGATGATGAATCGGTGACGTGTTCAGACCACATTTCCATCATCACATCACTTTTCAGCTCTGCATCATCCAAGTGTGTTTGTGTCATTCGGGGGGTAAAAACTGAATTCACCCTAAAAGATGTGACATCTCCTGGAGTCGGGCTGCCTGCTCGCCACCGTGTGTCTCACATCACTCCCGGCGAGACAGCTTTCTTAACAAAGAGGTTTTTTTCTGTTGCTCAATGTTCAATACGAGATGCGCCTGCCTCCATGAAGTATTGATCGCCACCTATTCTCCTCTGGGGAAGGAAAATGGAAATCCTGTGGAACAAAAGCTTCTATTCATAAAACCGCAGGCTCAATCGATGGTCTTCGATGGCAACTGGCCCACGGCGAGGCTCAGCGGTTGGCTGTGGACGCTCAAGTGGCTTGGCGCTACCACTCGCCACAGAAGACTGACTCAGAGCTAAAATGAGGCCGATTTATTGTGAAGTTTAGAGAGACTTAACATTCACCTGAGCTATTACAAAGTGGGATGACACAAATATGGGAACTTTTTTCATGTGTGAAAATCCATTTACTCCTTTTGATGTGAACTTGAGTAATGCACTCCTGAGTAAAACTGCCAATGGTAGCTGGACTGAGACGTCAGCGTTTGGCCGTATCTCAATTTCAGTTCATCTAGGCGTCCTAAACTTGATGCAAAAACATGTAACATACAAGAAACAAGATTTAAAAACATAAACATCCTCCAGATGTTCCCTCAACGCGAGATTTACCTCCTTGATATTATTAGAACTTGAAGGTAACGAACTAGCCACAATGCTACATGTCACAGCTCCGGGTGCTAAAACGTCTTCAGTCCAGGACTCACGGGACGTCGCCGTGTCACAATATTCTCGAAATGTTGCATTACTTTTGATGATATGTTTTGCCACAAAATGTTTCTGGGTTAGCAAAACAAGATCCTGACGCTCAGCACCACCGCTGCCTTAAAAGAAAAGCTCATTGAAAAAAGAAAAAGAACATTGAAAGAACCCAAAGAAAAATTCTCAACAGTTCTCGCTGGGGAAGTTAATGAGACGAAGTGAAACCATGAATATGGTAGGGTGGCACGGTGGTGTAGTGGTCAGCACTGTGGCCGGGGCTCCTGATTTCTGTGTACGGGAACCCTCCTCCTCCTCCTCCTCCTCCTTTCCTCCTCTTCGTTCCATCTCTACTTCATTTACGCCGATCTCAGATTAGCAGCTCTTCATGTTTACTGAAATAGACCAAAATGTGTGTTTTAGCAGATGAGGCAGGATTAGTGTGTGTGTGTGTGTGTGTGTGTGTGTGTGTGTGTGTGTGTGTGTGTGTGTGTGTGTGTGTGTGTGTTGAGTAGAAGTGCGTGGGTTTATCGCCGTAGCAGAGCAGTCACAAGCCTGACTAAGTCAACAAGTCCTTCCTGTGACGCTCCAAAATCTGCAGCCACAATTCAGGAAGGTGAGAGAACAGTGAAGTGGTTTAGCACCAGTTTAACCGTTAAATAAGTCTTTCCAAATACAGTTGGGCAACCGCTCACATCTCATCATTAATGTTTGTGAATGTATGTACTGCATGTATTGATTTTCATGCATGAATAAGGTTGAATTCTTGCAGTCGGTCAGGTTTCTCTTCACTTTCATTGCTGGAGGCAAAGCGATGATGTGGTGCGTTTCTTTTAGCCCTGACGCTAAAGGAAGCATCCGTAACTCTTTAATGTCCTCACCAAATTACTCGTTCGCGTTTTTATTTCCCAAATGCAAAAAAACCCCATGAAACTCAACCTCCCAGTTGTCATGTCTGTAAAAGTATCACATACATACAAATACCTGGTCCATCGTCGTGGTTTTCATTGGGAGGAGTTGATGAGGGGATCTACGATGACATCAGCAGTTCATCGCTGTCGTTTCTAGAGGCGTTTCTTCCTCGCTCATTTGGAAATCACAGAAAACAATTTGGTAAATAAGAAATGGGATTTAGGGGCCAAGTGTTGGAAATCTGGAAATCAATTAAGAACCTCGGGAAGATTATTATCAGTAAATATCAGCGATCAGTTTTTAAATGTCGGCACTGGAGCAACTGGTTAGAAAACGAACGATTGTTTCATTTTCCACATGATGATTGTACTGCAGTCCAAGTGTCTTTCAGTTTCAGTCCTGCGTTTCTCAATTATTATATGTTACATTTCGCCCCCCCCCCACTCTCCAACATGACTATAAATAGTGTCATTGGTCTATAAAATTGTTATAAGTACACCTTTGCATCACATTGTATCCTTATTAACATTAAAGACATGAAAAAAGAAAGAAATATAGATCAACTACAAGAAGATATAACTTTATAATCATTGTTTTTTAGTCGTGCATCAATTTGCCTGAAATTAAAAAAAAATTAAATCCTCTTTTCCCAGTATTTGAACTATAAATTTGACCAACTTACAACAAAGAGTAACTTTATTAGCATGGTTTGTTGAAGCCCAGCGCTCCATTCGCTTCCTCGTGTTTCCTCGTCTTAGCTTCTTAGCTAACCAGACTGTTGTTTGTCTCATTGTCTCTGTCTTTTCATACATAATATTTCTCCATGGTGTCTCTGGAGGGTTTGTTCACTGCACTTCGTATCTTCCGCTCTGTGCTGTGTTTGTGCATGCTGGTCCAAAAAAGCTTGACTCCAGCGGAATCAAAATTCTAATGGGTCCAGTTTAAAAAAAAAAAAAAAAGCTTGCGTCCGGAGGCCTGTCGCAGTTTTTTATGAGCACTGATTTCCCTGCGAGGCGACGCCTGCGTGCCAGCCAGCAGTGGAGGTGTGTCTGTCTGCTCAGCTATGAGCTTCAGATCAAATGGAGCAGCCTACATTCCAAGAATACTTCAACAGAATTTATTGTCCGTTTTCTCCACATTAACCTTAAACCTCTTGTCCAGCAGGGGGCCCCACAGGTCTTAAAGTGCATTCAATAATATCTCAACACTCGTCAGTCATTTGTCCATCAACATCAAACATGTGACAAAATCCTTCTGTTTCAAGTTAGCACTTTGCTATTCAGCTGCACACAACAATACAAAGTAAAAACTCAGAGCTTGATGAAAAACCTGTGTTCCTTCAAAATAAAATGCTGAACTCAACATAAAAAAAAATAAAATATGAAACCTTCTGCATGATAGATTTCGCCCCTTTAAAATAAAGCACTCAAAATATGAAACTCTCTTCACCAGGTTTTTATCTCGAGTCCGTGCACTCGTCTTTAAATGTTCGGTTCTCACCGTCTACCTCTCTCCTCTTCAGCACGCCATCCTTCTCTTCAACCACGAACTGAATGAATTTTCTTTCCTTCTATCGGTGTTCGGTCTTCAGCGCCAGCTCTGGGGGACTGGTGCAGGCGTCAGCTCACGTCACTGGTATCAAGATACTGAGACAAAAACATGGCCTCCCTGAAATGTTCTGTTTATTTAATGTGTTTAACATTTTTAGAAACATAAGCTGTTAAAATTGCTTGGTCACAACTTTGACTGTAGGTTCAAAACGGAAAACAGCGGCGTCGGTGTCAACTCTCTCAGAGGTGTTTGATGCGGGAGAGCCTGCGAGCGTTATGTTTACAAGTTTGCGTCATCATCGACACCTCCACCCCCCTCACACCGAGCCGGCACGTAGACGGCTTGGATTCACATCACAATGGAGACGGCAATCAGTGAACCCTCGGAGGAGGAATATTGCCGGGCTAAAACTGACCCCCAATTTGCTGCACGCAAAAAAGACGGGCGAATTAGCGACTAGTTGGCCAGTGTGGAAGCGCCTAACATGACAGTCGACTGAGTTCTTGTAAAATCATCCCCTCATTACATCATGTTTTTACCCCATTGATATCAACCTGTTTAACACAAATGTGCCGATCCAGTCGCTTTACTCTCAGCAGGTTACTGTTTCCTGAATCACTCCGTTTTAGAGAAGCAAGACAGAGTGTTGGAACATGGAGGTTCTGCTCCACTGGCAGTTGAACCACGCGACAAAATGTTTCCCAATTCACTAGAAATTCAGCTCAAGCGTCTCCATCAAACTGATTGATGTCACATATCACGCAACAACAGGCACCTGCCGAGAGCACAGGTGCCGCGAGCTCCTCTCAGCGAGTGAATATGAAAACCAACACTACATCCATCAGCCTGCTAGCATCTGCAACATGTTAGCTTTGTCTACACAGTCACAGGAGGTCAGCAGTAGCTGCTGTGGGATTATGTTAGTGCACGTGCACACACACACACACACACACACACACACACACACACACACACACACACACTTTAAAAGACAGAACAATTGTGTTATTCATTAGCTGCTTTGCCAGGGAGTCAGAGTGCACAAATGTGAAAGAAGAATGTGGGGCAACGTAGGAAGGGGAAAGTCGGTGCCATAAATCAGAGTAATGAAGGTGCCGATGACAGAAATAACTGGGGAGCCACTTGTGCTCTCAGATCAATTGCCTGGCACTCTCAATAGTACGGAGCTGGCACCGCTCTCATTCATGCACAGGTACCAAAGTTACAGGGACATTTCTCAGTCTGCAGGTCGGAGGAGTTGGATGTGCTAAAGGTTTCCTGTCTGCTACAAGACACAAGTGAAAAGAAAAACACAACACTTGAGCAACACAGGAATGAGGTGTTGCTGTAGTCCAACAGGGAGTTAGCATATCATGGAAGAGGAATTGTTATAGTCCAACAAGGAGTGATCATGTCAGGGATGAAGTATGTTTGTAGTCCAAGAGGAAGTGGTCATCTCCTGGTTCCTCCACCAACAGGAAGTGGTCATCTCCTGGTTCCTCCACCAACAGGAAGTGGTCATCTCCTGGTTCCTCCACCAACAGGAAGTGGTCATCTCCTGCTTCCTCCACCAACAGGAAGTGGTCATCTCCTGCTTCCTCCACCAACAGGAAGTGGTCATCTCTTGCTTCCTCCACCAACAGGAAGTGGTCATCTCCTGGTTCCTCCCCCAGCAGCCAATAGGAACGCTCCATGTGATTGTGGTGATTGAACCAGTAAATCAGCTCTGGTGAAGAGAAGTTGACGATCTTCCAGGTTCAGTTCATCAAGATCATCTTCACTGATGAACCCTCTGATGATGCTGGAAGTGTTTACTGGTGGATCTGATGTAGAACTGAACCTCCAGCATCCACCAGTCTGGTGTTTACTGGTGGATCTGATGTAGAACTGAACCTCCACCATCCACCAGTCTAGTGTTTACTGGTGGATCTGATGTAGAACTGAACCTCCAGCATCCACCGGTCTGGTGTTTACTGGTGGATCTGATGTAGAACTGAACCTCCAACATCCACCAGTCTGGTGTTTACTGGTGGATCTGATGTAGACCTGAACCTCCAACATCCACCGTTCTGGTGTTTACTGGTGGATCTGATGTAGACCTGAACCTCCAACATCCACCGTTCTGGTGTTCACTGGTGGATCTGATGTAGAACTGAACCTCCAACATCCACCAGTCTGGTGTTTACTGGTGGATCTGATGTAGACCTGAACCTCCAACATCCACCGTTCTGGTGTTTACTGGTGGATCTGATGTAGACCTGAACCTCCAACATCCACCGTTCTGGTGTTCACTGGTGGATCTGATGTAGAACTGAACCTCCACCATCCACCGGTCTGGTGTTTACTGGTGGATCTGATGTAGACCTGAACCTCCAACATCCAACAGTCTGGTGTTTACTGGTGGATCTGATGTAGACCTGAACCTCCAACATCCACCAGTCTGGTGTTTACTGGTGGATCTGATGTAGAACTGAACCTCCACCATCCATCGGTCTGGTGTTTACTGGTGGATCTGATGTAGAACTGAACCTCCAACATCCACCAGTCTGGTGTTTACTGGTGGATCTGATGTAGACCTGAACCTCCAACATCCAACAGTCTGGTGTTTACTGGTGGATCTGATGTAGACCTGAACCTCCAACATCCACCAGTCTGGTGTTTACTGGTGGATCTGAGGTAGAACTGAACCTCCACCATCCTCCAGTCTAGTGTTTACTGGTGGATCTGATGTAGAACTGAACCTCCACCATCCATCGGTCTGGTGTTTACTGGTGGATCTGATGTAGACCTGAACCTCCAACATCCAACAGTCTGGTGTTTACTGGTGGATTTGATGTAGACCTGAACCTCCAACATCCACCATTTTGATGTAGAACTGAACCTGCTGATATCTCCAGCTGGTTTTAACCACAAACCTGATTTATGACACCAAACTGATTGAGCAGACTCTCAACAGCTTATTTACGACGTATTCCTCCGCCCACTGTACATGTTAGAAATCGCTGGTCACAGATGCACTACTTTACTGCAAATGCATATACTTTCTCTCCTCACCTGAAGGTTCCTCAAACCCAATTCACAGTCATTGTGTGAGTGTGAGTGTGTGTGTGTGTCTGTGAGTGTGAGTGTGTGTGTTTGTGTGAGTGTGTGTGTGTGTGTGTATGTGTGTGTGTTAGTGTATGTCTTGATCAAACTGTTCTGAATTTGAACCAAACTTCTATAATTTAAAAAAAATGAATTCGAGCCACTGTTATTTGGCCATGTGTGGAGCCCCCCCAACACACACCAACTGATAAATATGAAAGCATTAATGCAGTGAATTCATGTTATATTTAGTCTCCAAAGCTGCTTTAGTCACTATGAAACAGCAGCACAGAAAGAAGCTTATTCAAATGATGTAAAACGCTAAGTTGACAACACAGAGTAGGAATTCAGGAGCGCTGTGATACGGCAAAATCATACATATTCAACAGAAAGGGAGGTTTCAGCAACAATGCAACAACAAGAATGGCACATCTCTCTTTACCTCAGAGCTGTTCCCAGCGAGCTCTGTCTGACGGACTTTTGGATGGTTGCGTCACCGCCATCGGACATTTAACACCAGTATGACCGTCTGGAATGAACATGACCAACAGCTCAACAAGTTGTTCATATTTATAATTGACAGAAATATCATCACGTGTCTGGCATCATTATGAGCGCGGCTGCTGGGGCTGCCCGCTAGCCCCGTGAGGTGGCTACTTCTGCTGAGGGAGGTCCGTTGCAGTGCGGACCGTAGATGTGCAGGGGTCCGTCCCTGTGAGCCAGTGAGTTGCTGCCACAGTTAGTGGAGTTCTCTGGGCCTCGTATCGTTA
The DNA here is from genome assembly GCF_037954235.1 of Aulostomus chinensis. Taxonomy (NCBI): domain Eukaryota; kingdom Metazoa; phylum Chordata; class Actinopteri; order Syngnathiformes; family Aulostomidae; genus Aulostomus; species Aulostomus chinensis. Next base: position 26,917,812 of record NC_141330.1, read on the forward strand.
ATCCATGTCTATGAACAAGTGTGACAATAAGCTCTCTGTCTGAACAGCAATCCTCTTAGGCGAAGCTTTGTGGGTAAACTCGCCTCATGCAAATTCTAAACCCCATTAGCTTTGAGGCACTAGTCAGCCGCATTGAGATTAATGGCCAAGTGACTACTTGATTTAATAGGGTTAGTTCGCATCTTCCCGGGGAAAAATAAACAACAAAGTTAATGCAAGACATTTGTCACTGATGTCCTCAATGTCTGACTGGAAGAAGTTTCTTTGGCGTCAAACAGTCAGGAAGCTCTGCAGATGTCACGTGTCCAGTCAGAAGTCGTTGTGGACTCTAACCCTAACCCTAACCCGAAGGTGGAAGGTTCCTGTGCATTTTGCTAAATGACCACATGTGGATGTGTGAAGCTCTACGGGACATGAACGGAGCCAGGGGAGGAGGTGCTGGGCAATTTTTCATTACGGGGTAAAAAATGAAAATCCGTATTTATCTTTTTCCATGCCGTCAGCTTACTCCAAACTTTGCTGCAGGGGATTACTGGCTGGGTGTGTGAGGCTCCGTCACCACCAAGTGGGAGACAACACAGTGTGACAACAGCGACGTGAGACGCTGCCGACTCCTCCGACTCACAGCTGTAGAGACGTGATTAGCCCGAAGTTGAGTAGAAGACTTTAAATACTTCTTCATGACCTTTAATCCCCAATCAAATCAAACTGTTACTCTTCCCTTACTGACAAACACAAGCAAACACTCCAGCGTGTCGACTCAGCAGCTCCCAGCATGCACTTCTCTCCACCGCTCAGGAGATCGGAGATTACCTAAAGCTGACTGATGCCTTCAACAGGTGAAATGAGCGTCATTCTCAAGCGGAGGGCTTAATGCCGGATGCCATCACATGACAAGAGGGACGGGGACAGCTCAGAAACGGGGGGGGGTTCTTACACTCTGAGAAAGCACATTTACTGTTAATGCACAGGAAACATCCAGAAGCAGCTGCTACGATAGGAGATGACGTGCCTACCACACGAGGCCACCTGTGACGCCACTGCACAGGGTGTGTGTGGGGGGGTGATAGCAGGGTCCACAGCACCAGGTCAGATACCTCCGTACTGGTTGAAAACATCAGCTCTGTGTACATGCTAGCTGTGGCCACTCGCAGGTCGAGGGGTTTAACCAGCACAGAGACGTCCTCCCCAGCAGCAAACAGCAACATAACACGCCCATATATGGCCATCCTCCACAGGGATCAGCAGCGCAGACGACTCACTCAGTCTGGTAACAGGCGAGGCACCTATTAGCATTATAGCATCGGCACATCCTGCCGTTCTCCTCCAGCAGAGACGTCCCTGCAGTGGCTGAGCAGGTTCATCGCAGGCTGGCGGCAACCTCCAACCATTCAACGTGCAAAACTGGTCCAAGGTTTAAATTGACCTGTTTCAGACGTCAGCATCACATTTGCATGTGGTGAGTGTGGTGAAGGGAGTTGACAACATTAAATGAAACCAGTGTTTAATGACCATCATAAGTCGTCATCGTCGTCGTGAAAGCCACTGATTCACTGACTGTGTGTTCACACCGTAAGCGAATTTGCGCATTCGCACGAACACTTTCCATTCAAAGTCTATGCAAACGCGTGAGTGAGTCGGGCGGCACGAATGAGGTGAATGCGCAAATTCGCGACGCGAAATTTTGCCATTCGCGCAAGTTGAAAATATTCAACTTTGGCAAAAAATTCACGTTACGACAGCCAATCAGCGTTGAGGATGTCCCGACGTCATGGCTGACTGTGAAGATGGAGGACAAGTTGATTGTGGCGATGTGTGGGAACAGACGGAGCCCCTGGAGGAGCTCGATTCACCGAGCGGGGAAATTCACTGAGCTGAGCTTGCCTCTAGATGGTGTTGATAACCCAGATACGACGGCGTTTAGTTTTCTGTCGTATTTCGGCCTTCCACGGCAGGTACAACACAACAGTTCTTTGAATGTCCGTGGTGAAATGGCGGAAAGAAACATTGCCGGAAATACTTGCTACTCGGGCAGGTGAGCGAATTCGCGCGAATGACACAAATGGACACTAAAATGATCCGGCGTCAAATTCGCACGAATAACGCGACGCGAAATTCGCATTCGCGTTTGGTGTGAACACACAGTGAGGCTGCGCACTCTTGTACAGTCGGTGGCAGGATGCACCTAAACGTTGCTTGCGATCCACCTTTTACAGAAGAAGACGAAGGCGGCAACTGTACTGCCAGGAGCGATCGGACTTGAACACAAACCTTTCAAACCCTTTTACTCTTTCAGTCCCTTAAAGGTAAGACATTTAATGTTATTTACATGTCTCACTTCATCTAAAGCCTGTTTGACTGAGCGAACGAGGACAGTTTGTTACTTTAAAAAAAGATTTGCGATGGCGGTTTCAGACGCCATGTCTGCCCCTCTGGCAGTTTGCTGAATGCTGAACGCAGTTAGCAGCTAACTAGCTAGCTAGCAGCTAACTAGCTAGCTAGCAGCTAACTAGCTAGCTAGCAGCTAACTAGCTAGCTAGCTAAATGCAGGAGAAAACATCAGAGAGAAGAGAAAGTTGGACGGGGAATCGCCCAGTTGAACATTGTTACTCTCGTTTGTCATGCTAATCAAGTGCTACGCTGTAAACTGTGGGTGTTTGCATTATTCTATGATATATTTGTCATAATTATTCTTCATAGATAAATTACGGCCGTAGACTGCACATCAGATGTATGAGTTATAAACATGGAAACAACCTGAGTGAATGCAAGTTGCAACTGTAGAAAAGAACACTTCCAGTATGAGGGGGCAGAGACGTGTAGTCAAACAGGACGTAGTAACTCGCCTCTGTAGGGGGGGATGGGAACCCTGAATGACGGAACCCCCACTCGATGATATTTTTTCTAACACTACATGTTAGCAACACACCACGGGCTGAGGTTGGCTCTTCTTGTTGTTTCTCTGCTGTGACTTTTTAATTTCTTTTGTCTTATTTTATTCATGAGCAGTACTTTGTTAAGGCTGTAGCTGTCCTTTGAACTGCTATGTAATCTTAGATTAAGACGGATTAAAATGGAAGAATACCCTGGGGGAACAGAACATCTTTTTTTGGGGGGGGTAGGTTTAAGGTTACAGGGGAAGAGGTTTTTTTGCTTGTTTAATTAAAATACCAAGTATAATCACTGTGTAATTGTGATCGTGTAATTCAATTATAGGCTCCTTACCAATGGCTTGATGGCCCAATTTAATCTTAAAGGGAAGCGGAAAAATAAAAGATGGCCTTTGAGAAGACGAGGAGCTACGTGGCGGTGCGAGGCCAGACCATTCAATCTTTAATCCTTTAAATTTGGCTAAACATGTTCTGGGCATGAAACAGCACATTGTGGACCAGCAAGGGGAGGCCGGGAGTCGAGCCTGAATTAAAATAGTTGTTAAAAGATTACTAGTTGTAAACAGTTCTAGTTACTTGAAAGTAGTTTGTGTAAATATGTGTTAATAGTTTGTTAATAATTGTAAATCCTCTGAAAGTACTTGTAAGTAGTTGTAAATGTTGGTGTTAATAGTTGTAAAAAAATCAATGTGAATTGTAAATAAATGTAAAATGTTGGTGTAAATAGTTGGAAATGTGTGTCAGTTTGTTTTCCTAGAATTCTTTCTTCACTTTTTTCCTGAATGGGAGTCTTTGGCTGCCCCTAGAACCCTTCGGGGGACAGTTCTGAAATTTGGAACACATGGAACTGTAAAACTTCTGTCATTTTATCATTCTGAGCTATAATCAACAAAATGCTTTGTTTTGTTAACAAACAGTGGCAATTTTTTAACTTTATTTCTATTTGTCAATATTTACAATAAACAAATTTTTTGGCCACAACAAACTGAACAAAACAAATACAAAAAACAAAGCCACAATAAAACAAAAACACAGGGGGGTGTTACTATTCTTCATTTATAGCAACTCAGTCTCATGTCAAAACGTGAAAAGGCTCCGTTTGTCCACAGGTCCAAACCTATCAGTTCTACCATGAAGGCCTAAAAATTGTGGAATGGGTACGTTTTTTTCCCCCTTTTCTTTTCTATTGGAGCGCTGGTAGGTCATGTGACTCTTTCATGCGGGCCTCTCAAAACAAAAACATGGCGGCCGCTCCTGTCATTGTCGGAGGAGAGTGCCTTATTCCAAGAGAGTTTTGATTTAAAAAAACATTCTGATGACATTTCTAGCGAGAAATATACATTTTGTTTTCATAATCTTCGCTCAGTTCTTGTGTATAAACTTTGGTTTGTTCGTTGTTACGATGAATTGTTCACCTCTCGGAAGAGAGTCGTTACAGTGTCACCTTTCTGCTGTTGCTATGGTTCAAACCACGGGAACCTAAATGGCGTTTATGTGATTGTATTTTGTTGTTACATTGCGTCGTTATCTGAGTTGATAATATATTTGTGTGATTGTTGACTAATAAAAATAATATAAAACATATTGGCCCAGGAATTACCATCAAAAGATAAAATAGCTACGCTTGTTTGTTGTTGTTTGTGTGATTGTTGACTACAGCTGTTCAATAAAAATAAGATGAAAGTGCGCCAGGAATTCCACATATCCGCTTCCGTGGAAGTCATTTACGGTCATTTAAAAGAGTTTTATGACAAAGTCGAGGAAGCTGGGAAAAATCTTACATTTCTGAGCAAACTTTGACCGCCGGGTTTCAAAAAGAAAATCCGCGCTTCAGTCACATCCACCGCAAACCTGAAACGGCATATTGACCTGAAGCACTTTCAAGGGATGTGCAAGTAAATAAAGGATGCAGAGGGACACAAAATTGAAAATGAAGATGCAGTGTGACACATTGTTAGAACTGATGAAATAATTGCTGTCTGTGGTACCACATGGGCTGCAGCAATCATTAAAAAAATATATAGCGCAAAGGAACTTCTGGGAAAAAAGAACTGAACGAGTTCATTTTTAGAACCATGAACTTCGTTCAAAATTTTGAATTCCGAACTTTGAACTGAACTAGTTCATTTTAAAATCAGTCAGCTGAACTTTGAACGAGTTCATGTAGAAAATGAACTTTCCCAACACTGTTTGTCTTGATGTTTAGCAACCCTTCAGACCCCTCGAGTGACTCTTCTGCGAAAAATCTAGTAGCTACATGTCTAGTAACTTTTTTTTCTCGGTGTTATGGGAGGCTTCAAGAGACTGTAACATAAAAGCACATATTGTTCTTCCTATTCTCAACGAGCAGTGGATCCTGCTCTGGGCCTCTCCCCTGTCCCAAAGCACTCACAGGCGGCCCTGTCCTTGTGTAGAAGACTGTCCCTCTCAGCTGCAGCAAGAGCAGTGGATGTCCACCCCTCTGCATCCAGAGGAAGTGACAAATATATATACTTTTTCAGGTCTTGTGAGCACGTTCCTCCGTTCCCCAGTTCATGTCCTTAATGAGCAGCTGGTCCAACCGCCCCCCCCCCCAAAGAAAAAGTTCATTTGTAAGTCTAAACATATTTAAGATGTTTTTCACACACTTGTCTGTCTCCAATAATGAGAATCCGTTATCTACCACATAAAGTCCATTATATATAAATTCAGTATTATGCAAATTAACTGATGATGCCATCTAGCGATGTCTGGCTACTATTGGGACAGCCAATAGCTGCTTTTTGGGATTTGGAATCGATTGTTCCCACCACATGAATACATTTTAGCCAAAGGTTTGTCAAAATCATTGCATTGAATGTTCATAGCATATTTAGCATCCAGTGAACAGTTGTTATCAGAATAAATACTTGTGGTTTTTACTGGCATAACTTTCAGCTTGCATGCAAAAAGAGAGTCACAGTCAATTTAAACCCAGAAGTCAGTTTTATTTCAAATAAATTAGACAATTGCACAAATGAAAATGAAAGGAAGATGGTTTAAAAAAACATTCTCCACTCCAAAGCTTCTTAAAGGTCATTTTAAGGTTTAAGGGTGGTGGTGAGGACACCCTGATCCTCCCTGTCATGGCTGCCATGATGTTTTCTTGTGGTGCTGTGGTTCTTCTGATGAAGGGTGGCATGTTTGCTGTCTCAGGCTCCACCAAATATCTTCTTTGGGATGCCAAAATATGGCCTCTTCAGGACTCCATCTTCCCCGGCATTGGTGACACAAGGGTTTCTTGTGCCGCATCACTTCAAGTAGAGGACCCCATCATCCTTCGACCGAATGGTGGGACGATGTACCCGGCAGAGGACGCAGTGACCCTTCGTCACATCAGTGCCGCAATTCTTTACAGGAACAGCCCAGGCTTTTGTGTTTGGCTCTGTGCTTCCTGCACAGAGCACCAGGATCTATCCTTCAAAACATGTAGCAAATTCTCTGGTAGTATGAGAATTCAGGGGCAGGGGCCAGTCTCCGGATCTTTGCCTGCATGGCACTGCAGTTCACGCACGCCTTGCAAAATAATTATTGTGCAGTGAAATAAAGGTGCTTTGGGCAGGGGATGGCTCCCACATCCTGTCCATCATTCTATCGCTGGCACCATAGTACCCAAGGTACTTCCTACCAAGCTTGGTGAAGTAGTCCTCTTCAACAGCAACACTGGTGCTTGGGGCAGGGGTCGGCCTCCAGATCCGTCTCTCCCTGGCACGGCTGTTCATGGTGCGGCGATGCACCTGGCAGAGGAAGCTGTGACCCTTCGTCACATCAGTGCCGCAATTCTTTACGTAAGGAACAGCCCGAGCTCTTGTGTAATGTCTGGCTCTGTGCTTCCTGCACAGAGCATCGGGATCGATCTTTGAGAACAGGTGGCAAATTCTCCTGTGGTAGGAGAATTCAGGGGCAGGGGTCGGCCTCCAGATCCTTCTCTCCCTGGCTTGGCTGTTCATGGTGCGGCGATGCACCTGGCAGAGGAAGCTGTGACCCTTCGTCACATCAGTGCCGCAATTCTTTACGTAAGGAACAGCCCGAGCTCTTGTGTAATGTCTGGCTCTGTGCTTCCTGCACAGAGCATCGGGATCGATCTTTGAGAACAGGTGGCAAATTCTCCTGTGGTAGGAGAATTCAGGGGCAGGGGTCAGCCTCCGGATCTTAGCCTGCCTGGTGCAGCAGTTCACTCCATAATTATTTTGCCTTGCAGCATTGGTGCTCGGGGCAGGAGTTGGTCTCCAGACAATGTCCTCCATGGCACCGTAGTTGCTGCTATGCTGGGCGGCGGATGGCTCCCAGATCATGTCCATAACCTCATTGCTTGCGCTGTAGTATCTTTGGAGCTGGGACTGGACCAGATACATCACAAAGGAACTCATAATGGGGCTTCAAAAGTCTCTGCCGGTGCTGAATTGTCTTCCACTTGCTCTCAGTTTTGTCTGGTCCCAACTTGCTCTCAAGTTGCTAGATGTGTTCTTTCTTTCTATATATGTGTTCTCTCACCACTTCTACATTCAGTCATGTCTTCTGCTGTCATGTCAAGATGACAGTCACAAGCCAGAATGTCTTCCTGTGATCTCGTGGACTGAGACTTAGCAGGCTGTGTTCTCGTGAGGGTCAGAATTCAACCTTCATCTTGAGTTGAGAATTACAACGCTCCCATTTTATGTGCGCATTTTTATAAAGTCCAGGCCAAGAAAAGCCATCTTTTTTTGTAATAAAATTTGTAATGATGCTATCTTGTGATAATGGGTAATTATCTTGTTGTTGTGATTGTGGATTAATTCATCTGGCTGTTTCAGCATGTTCAAGTTCATGATCAAGTTCATGCCAAAATATATTTGATGAGGACTATAATTTTCTGGCCTCAATCAGAATGTGGGCATTTTGTTGTCATCAACATTATTTCTCAGCTCTGTAAGTTTTGAAAACTATGTGGGGAACTCGTTGAACGAGTAAAGTATGCATTTCTGTGTGCAAACTAGTGAGGGGCGTGGGTGCATGTCAGGATATTTTGCCACCAACACAGAATCCACACTTTAGTCATGTGATGAGATGGCTACTCTGCTCATGATGTTAATGGACGAATTGCGAATTGAAAGAGTAACACAAATGTGTTTATGAACAAAACACATGTCTTCAGTAGACTTTGATCCAACATTTGAAGGTCACAGGGAAACTCATTTGCCTCTCGTGCTGCCAGTTCAACCCACTTTGGCGGATGACCCACTCAGTCACCTCAGTTTCAACTTTGTTTTGAATATTCTATTGTGGATGCATGGGAATGTGGACAAAATGTCCTTTCTCAGAAGAGGGATTCGAATTCACACCTCCAGGAGAGAGTGGGGTCACCTTCCTTAATTTATCGGTGAATTACCGCTTCAACAAACATGCCACATAACAACCCTGTCTCATGTCAAAACGTGAAAAGGCTCCGTTTGTCCACAGGTCCAAACCTATCAGTTCTACCATGAAGGCCTAAAAATTGTGAAATGTGTACGTTTTTTTCCCCCTTTTCTTTTCTATTGGAGCGCTGGTAGGTCATGTGACTCTTTCATGCGGGCCTCTCAAAACAAAAACATGGCGGCCGCTCCTGTCATTGTCGGAGGAGAGTGCCTTATTCCAAGATAGTTTTGATTTAATAAAACATTCTGATGACATTTCTAGCGAGAAATATACATTTTGTTTTCATAATCTTCGCTCAGTTCTTGTGTATAAACTTTGGTTTGTTCGTTGTTAAGATGAATCGTTCACCTCTCGGAAGAGAGTCGTTACAGTGTCACCTTTCTGCTGTTGCTATGGTTCAAACCACGGGAACCTAAATGGCGTTTATGTGATTGTATTTTGTTGTTACATTGCGTTGTTATCTGAGTTGATAATATATTGTGCTATGGTGGTTGCTAAGGACGCCATTACGGACGAGCGTCATTTCAAGAAAGGTTTGATTTTAAAAAGCATTTTAAGGAAATTTCTGGCGAGAAATATACATTTTATTTCCATAATTTTCGCTCAGTTTAATCAAAAGATAAAGTAGTAAAAATGTTTGTTTGTTTTTTTCCTCGGAGTGATCTACAACTTCCAGATTTTCTCAAGGAAGAACTGGGGGGCCGACTTCCACGGAAGCAGATAAATGGAATTATTTTTATTGAACAGCTGTAGTCAACAATCACACAAACAACAACAAACAAGCGTAGCTATTTTATCTTTTGATGGTAATTCCTGGGCCAATATGTTTTATATTATTTTTATTAGTCAACAATCACACAAATATATTATCAACTCAGATAACGACGCCATGTAACAACAAAATACAATCACATAAACGCCATTTAGGTTCCCGTGGTTTGAACCATAGCAACAGCAGAAACTTGACACTGTAACGACTCTCTTCCGAGAGGTGAACGATTCATCTTAACAACGAACAAACCAAAGTTTATACACAAGAACTGAGCGAAGATTATGAAAACAAAATGTACATTTCTTGCTAGAAATGTCATCAGAATGTTTTTTTAAATCAAAACTCTCTTGGAATAAGGCACTCTCCTCCGACAATGACAGGAGCGGCCGCCATGTTTTTGTTTTGAGAGGCCCGCATGAAAGAGTCACATGACCTCCCAGCGCTCCAATAGGGGAAAAAGGGGGAAAAAAACGTACACATTCCACAATTTTTAGGCCTTCATGGTAGAACTGATAGGTTTGGACCTGTGGACAAACGGAGCCTTTTCACGTTTTGACATGAGACTGGGTTGTTATAGCTACACTCCATCATACTTACAGATTGATCTTTTGCTTAGAAACAAGCCACTCTTCCCAGTCCTTCTCAACTATGCAGCAACCTCAGCTCATAGGTGAGCCTCTCCATAATCTCCACACCTTCCACAATGACAGTCCACTCTCCCACACTTGGTGCGTTCGGTCTCAGCCAGTTCCTTGTGATTGCCCTCCGTGCAGCTGCTGTACGATTTTTACCAAATTGTGATCACTTTCATGTAGAAAACCCTTCAAGTGTCCGAGGTACATAGGACAGCATGAGTAAGGGATTCTGTAGTCCAACATCTTGCAGATAATTTTATGTATCTTCTTCCAGAATATCTGAACCTTGAACTTCCCAAACAAACCAGTGTGGTTTGAGTTCTTGTCTCCAGCACATTTGTTTCTTCAACAGTTGCTTACTTTTGATAAGAGGGGTTATAAAATATCTGGTTTGGTTTTTCCACACAAACTCCCTCCAGCCTCAGGACTGTGCCGTTGACTGATGGGTCTTCCACATGTCATTCCTTATCTCAGCAGAAATAATTTCTCCAGTTTCAGTCTCCCATTTTGTTTTAATATATGTTGTCGCCTCATTCTTGGTCTGCATCAGACAATCATACAGGATGGAGATCGCTGTTGGGATTTTCATCTGATATGCTTGGATTATAATTTTAATAATTGGCTGTGTTGGCGTTAATATTTTTATCTTTTTATTATTATAATCTTTTAGCTGTAAATATCTGAAAACATCCGGATTTGTTGAGTCATGAGACTTCTTAAGGTCCTCTGACACAAGCCTTCTTTGTCGTCATAGTTTGAAATCCTTTTCATGACCGTTGTTGAAATGTCATATCCGTGTCACAAGGTAAAAAATCACTATCATGCTATCCACTTTAGTCATACAACTTCATTCCCTACTTTCAGTTTTTGACTTATTGCAAAGCACTTTTCCAAAGTAAATGTCATCATCCTATTTATATCGATATTTCTTGCTGTCTTGGGTGCTGTCCCTCTCTCGCCAACAAGTGTCTGAATTGGAAACTGTTTTTGAATTTCGATGTCCTTCCATCATGCTAAACAATCATCACGGCACCAAAATACTGTAGTAATGGTTGTAACTGGGCTGCATGGAAGTACTCTTTCAAGTTCCCCCTCTATCCCTGGAAAGTTGAAGAGTACAGTATCTCATTCTAGGTCTTTTTCCTTGCCATATGAACCTTGATATGAGTTTATCCCATTTGTTGAACTGAGTTTCTGGAATCTGGACTGGTAAGGACTGAAATAGATACAAGAGTCCTTATTCTCTCATTCAGTCCCATGGGATTTGTAAACCACCGTTCAATATCCTTCCTAATTATGTTGTCTATCTTCTCATAATTTCTTTCATACAGTTTCATGAGATTTTTAGGGATATTTATGGCTAAATATCGGATTGTTTTCATTTCCCAATTCAATGGGAATTGTTTTAATTCTTGACTAAGTAAATAATTAAACATTAGTATTTGCATTTTGGAAATATTTCTTTTGTGACCTGAATACGTTCTGAACTGTTCCAGCATTCTCACCAGAAGAAAAAATTAATTTCCTGGGTCATGCAGATATATAAGGACGTCATCGGCGAATAAGCTGACAATGTGCTGCTGTCCCTTGATTTCTATTCCATTGACTAATTTGTTTTGCCTGATCATCTGAGCCACAGGTTCTCTGTATAAAGCCAACAGCGTTGGACGTAGGCAGCAACCTTGTCTGGTACCTCTTTCTACATTGATACGGTCCCAAAGGGAGCCATTCACTTTTGTTCTAGCTGTAGGTTTGTTGTACAGGGAAGAGATCATTTTCACTGAATTCTTCATGTTTGATATAGATATTCCCAGTTTACCTGATCTAATGCTTTTTCAGCATCCAAGCTGATCAGTGCAGATGGTATATTGTTGTTGTTAATCTTATCAATAATGTGCAAAGTCCTTCTGATGTTGTCTTGTGTTTGTCTGCCTGGAACGAAACCTGCTTGGCCTTCATCTATAATGTCTGTTCGAAATGATTTGAGTCTCTTCGATATCATTGAAGTGAATATTTTGTAATCCACACTGAACATGGATATTGGCCCCTGATCCTGGCAGTATTTCCTGTCCTTTTCTGGTTTTGGTAGGACCATAATTATCGCTTCTCTCCACGAGGGAGGGATTTTGCCCGTGTCAATAACGTAGTTAAACGTCTTGAGCGACAATGGGGATAATTCTTTTCCAAATATTTTAGACCACTCTACAGGGAATCCTTCACTTCCAGGTGCCTTATTTTTTTTTAAATGTTTGATTTTTGAACTTCTTCATCAGTTATTGTTTTTGTTATTTTCTCATTTTGAATTGTCCCTATTGATGGCACGTCAAGATCATCTAAAAAATTATCCGTATCTTCTTGATTTATTGTTACTGATTGGCCGATAATTCTTGATAATACTTTCTGGCAATATTTTCTATCTCTTTTGGTTCCTTCATGATTGCGTTCAGCTTAGAATCAGAGTGCTGTGACCATCGAATCTACCCTCTGCTTCCTTAGTCTTCTCGCCAGTAACTTGGTCGCTTTAGCACCCGGTTCATAATAGTTCTGTTTCAGGTATCAGCTTTTAAGGCGTCCCATGTTATTTCCGGGCTTGTATTACCTTTGTCATCGTCTTCTAAGTAATTACGTATCTCTCTTTTTATCTGATCTTTTATCGAGTTGTGGTTTAATATTCCTAGGTTCAACCTCCAGATTGTATTTTTTTGTCTCCTCCTCAAATGGACACTCATATAAACGGCACTGTGATCCGACACATCAGATGCCCCAATACAACAACCCTCTATTAGATCCAGATTTTCTTTTTGTCCAAAAAAAAAGGCAATTCTAGAGTTCACCTTATGTGTCGCAGAATAGTGTGTAAAATCCTTCTGCTTAGGGTGTAGCTCTCTCCACACATTAGTAAAACCACTATCACCCCAGGTATTTTTAACAAAATTGAGCAGTGAGCCAGGTAGTCTTTTTGCTAGTTGTGTCCATTATTTGGTTCGCATTAAGATCCCCTCCACATACACACACACACACACACACACACACACACACACACACACACACACACACACACACACACACCCTCCCTCTGTCTCCTCAACTATTACATTGAAAAGTGATTTAAACAACATCTTATTTCTCCTGGGTGGTGCATATGTATTCATGTATTTATGTATTCACCAGTGTTACTGTTGTTTGATCTTTTGTTCCTTTTAGTCTTATATATTGTCCATCTGGATCTTTTATTTCTTTATGAAAGTCAAATTGAATGTGATTGGATATCAAAATTGCTACTCCTCTCTTACGTGTATGATAATGTGAACTGTAATTAGTATGTCTGAATCCAAATCCCTTCAGTTTTTCATGTTCAGCTTCTGAGAGGTGTGTTTCTTGTAAAAAGTTTATCAGTGTTCTCTTTTTTTTAGTTTAATCTTTATTTTAGACCTTTTAATTGGATTTCCCAGACCGTTCACATTTAACGACAGGACTGGTATTGCTCCTTTTTCACTCATTAATATATTGCTCTTCAACAAACTTGTAACACCTCCCCCTCATATAAAAAATAATCCAAAACAAGAACATTTGGGCCATAACAAAAAGAACTTGACAAGTGGACAAATCCTCACCACCACATCCGACTTCCAAAAAAAAGATATCAGCCTCTCCCGTTTGTTGATTCTCTTTTACCATCAGGGAGATGACCTTTCAAGAAGTCAGGGCCCCCAAACAGAAATCAGGTTACTCACCCTCATCCTATTCCCTTCCTGTCTGGAGTCACTTTCCCTACTCAACCAACATTATGATTGCACCACGAAACCCATTCATATAACAAGCAACTTGAACGAAAACCTACGAACCAATAATGAACTGTTATACTTGTGCTTGTCTTTTTAAGCTTTGTTGATACGATGACATTTTTGTTGGCGGTTTCTTGCTCTCCCGGCCATCTTGTTACCCTCCATTCGCTTCCAGATCCTGACATCCAATCCCTGACGCCGTTCAGCAGTGTCGGTGGTCCCGGTGGCAGATGTTAGATCATCTACTCTGTACCCTCTCTTCTTCAAGTCAATTGCTGCGGTAGCCGCTGTGACGTAGGTCTCCAATGAATTCGGATCTTGTTTAGCGGTGTTTGAAAGTATATTCCCAATTTCTTTCATGCTTTTTTGATGCCAGCATATGATTTGCGTTGCTGCTGCATTTTGAGCGTGTAGTCATGGTCAAAATAAATCCCAAGTCCCCAAGTTTAACATGTCTCTTTTCCCATGCCTTTTTCAGCACCAACTCCTTTGTGTGGAATTGTTGAGAGTTAATCACAATAGACCTTGGAGGTTGGCCTGGATCAGGCTTAAGGACAGTTGCTCCGTGGGCCCTTTGAATCTGCATCTCCATGTCGGGTCCCAGCTCCTCCTGCAGCCAGGTGTCTACAAACTTAGCTACCGAGCCGCTTTGAGACTCCATGCCCTCCGGAACGCCAAAGATCCTCATGTTTTTTTCGTCTAGATCTTGATTCCAAGTCCTCTAGTTTATCAGCCATCCTCTCTTGTCTTTGAATTAACTGTTCAAGCGCGTCGTTAACATCGTAGCTCCACTGCTCCATCTCCTCCGTGCGAGTCAGCGTAGCATCGATCTTTTCATTTTGTTCTCCGAGTTCGGCTGCGACTTTTGTCAGCTTCTGATGGATGTCGTCCTTGAATTCGGCCAGGTCGTCCTTCATTTGCTTCCCTAGGTCTACTTTAAACGTCTTGAATTCAGATTTAAGTTCGCCTTTCATACTTTGGATTTGTTTGCTAATCGTGTCCAAGCCTGACATGACGCTAGTTTTGGTTGATAGCTTATCTTTTTCTTCGGTTTGTCGACTTGCTTCTCTACCAGGTCTATCTGGGTTTCTTTTGTTCTTTACCTTGATTAAAGTTCCGTCCACGTCCCAAATAGTTTTATTTATAACAGATTTATTTGAGTCTCGACAGAGTTTTTAAGTTGGTTTTCAGGAAGCGCAACACTCAGACGTCCATACTCGACACCGTCCCACCGGAAGTCCACAAACAGTGGACAATATGTTATTTCTGCATGATGTAAAGCTTCAATTTATAGCTTTTGGATGCTGTAAAGTGTCAAAGTTATAATTGCAGAAGTGATTCACAATAGTGGACTGGACCAATTTTTATTCCACTTTTTCCACTTAAAATGTTAATTGAAGAGATGGAATTTATTTGTGATTGTATCTAAAACCCTCTATGATTAATTGTAGTCCCCTTCTCAGGTTGGAACCCAGTTTGATGAAAGGTAAAAGGTAAAGGCTGTTGAAACAAAACTAAAAGCTAAAAATCTAAATGGACGTGGACGACGTCATTAGTATGTAAATATGCCGTCACCTGGATGTACTGTAGATGTCAAAACTGGGTTGATAAGACGTCACTCAAATGTAATCTAAAGGTCATGTGGATGTCACGATCAGACGTCTAGATCACGTCAGAAATAGATGTTCAAAAAAAACTTTAATTATGCGCCCCCAGAGGACCTGATTTCGAAGTCCAATTTCAACCTACATTGCACGTCCTGTAGACGTCCAATCTGGGGGTCCACAAGAACTGGACATCAATATGACATCAGAAAAGGACTTAAAACAACCTTTCAAACTGCACCTTCAGGCGACCTGATTAAAACGTCCAAAAATTTCGTTAAATACACGTCATTTCGACGTCGCACTGCGCAGTGGGTCATGGCGAATCTAAACTCAGGAAAAGTGTTGTACACGTCAAGTCTATTTTAATTTTGTTAAAAGTTATCTCAGACTTTATGTTGGAGCAGGTCCAGCTCCACACCCTGTGCAACATATAGAAGTATTTAGGTTTGTAATGATATCTTACCAATAATCATTAATACTTGTTTTAAGTTCAAAACGATGTTAAGTACGGTGTAACATGCATATACAGTAAGTGGATGGTGTCGTTTTGGAAAAGATATCAGTTTTATGCCTTTTAAAGGGTAACTGAGTCATCAAGGTGCACAGTCACCTGTCAAAGCTGCTCCGGTCTGTCCAGCTTGTCACCTTGAGTGAGATCAGCACGGTTAATTCTCCCAGCCGTAGACCAGTGCCCGGGGCGGGCGCAAGCACGCGCACCGCTACCGAGTTGCTGGGCTTGATTTGCGCTCATGTGATGTCACAGCGCGCCCACATACACAATGAATGGACTTCCCCCGCACATCCTGCGCCTTGCGCATTAAGTGTGGAACCGTCTTGACACGGAGTCGCGCCCATAAGCGCATCTCTGCATGCGAGGCGTTACTGGTTGGCTGACAGACGGACACGTGGGTCACGTTACCAGCATCGTTAGTTTTGATTGGTTAAAACGACACGCGTTCTGCTTTCATGGAATGAAAAAAATTGAAAATAAAACAGAGGGCAAAATCAAAGAACTCGGCTGCTGGCTACCTGCTTTGGCACAATGCGACGTAAAATAAGTGACATGTTTAAGCGAAAATGTGACAGAGTTGAAGAAGCAGGAGAAAAAGTTAGCAAAATTAGAGCCACGGAAGATTCAGACTCAGAGCAACTCACTGATGAGAGTGATTTCCAGGGCGAGACTCTCTGAGGAGTCTGCCAGTGAGAACCGACAAGAAGAAGAAATCATTGAGTGACATTGATGATCTGTGTTTATATGTCTGCCTGTTCCCTGTTGTTAGCACTGTAGCAGGCAATTCCTGTAAAAAGCAGTTTTCAAAGCATTTCCAGGGGTAGCGCAGGAAGGGTGGGGCTCTGGGGGCTGCAGTTGTGTGGCGAATAGACACTCGAAAACTGTAATAAAGATCACCCAAAACCGATTAAAAACCATTAAACTTCATTCTGCGGTGCACGCCCATAAGGCATGCATGCAGTTCTGGCAAGACGTAAGCCACTTTCACCCCTGCATATAAGTGACTGTTTTACTTTTTGAAAAAAAAAAAAAAGTTTCATGCAATTGAAACTCAGTCATCAAGGTGCGCAGTCACCTGTCCAAGCCTATCCAGTCTGTCTAGCTAAGTCATCTTGAATGAGATCTTCTGTTTGCATAAACACATGGTAGAGATGGTGGAAAGGACCCTGATGTGTTAAGTGAGGGGGGGAGGGAAGTAGACCCAAGAGCAGACAGAGAGGGACGGTGCACAAAAGACATTTATTGATAAACGGAGGCTTGAGACGGGGACACTGGAGGCTGGAGACAGGGAGGCTCTGGTGACTTGCGGCTGATGACTGGAGACTGTTGGCAGACGGCTTGAGACTTGCGATTTGACTCTGGCGACTTGACACTCGTGAGACACAGTTAGTGAAATTCACTCACCGAGACGAGACGAGACATAAGTGTGACAGGCGCACACGCAACAACACGCAATAGACCAACACTGAACAGGGGAAACACAGAGCCTAAATACATGAGGGGAAACGAGACAAAGGTGGTGCAATCACCCAGGTGAGACACATAAGGTAACCACAGGAGGGAGGTCAGGAAGACAGGACATGACTACAAAATAAAACAGGAAACACGAGACAGGTATCGTGACAGTAACCCCCCCCCCCCCCCCCCAAAGGTCTTGCTCCCAGACAGCCCAACAAGTAAAACAACACCAGGGTGGGTGGAGGGTGGCCAGAGGCGGGAAAGGGCAAGAAGAGAGAGAGAAGTACAGACAGAAGCTAAACATCCAACAACCAACCAGTTGTTTCGGAGAGTTTAACCAGAGACCACACATCTTCAGTTTTTACCAGTTGAGATGATGGAGGATTCTCCAAACAACACCGGTTGTAGCTTTCCTTCACTAATCAAATCCTCCTTTGAGAGAATGTCAGGGCCACAAAGCTGCTGTTGGCATCTGGTGAACCAGATGATGCCACAAAAGTTTTGGTGGCTGCTGATGAACATAAGCTCATCAGTGTTAAAGAACGTCCAGGAAATGCCCACTGAAATCCCCGAGGACCAAGTGGGGGCTAGCCTGCGTGACGCGCTGCCTGAGAGCTTCACTGAGGCTCTGGGTGTGGAAAGCCAGCAGTGTGAGAGCTCAGACATGTTGGCCAGGCTGGTTGTTCAGGAGGTAAAAGAGCGGGTGAGTGCTGCTGCCTCCAAGGAGTCAGGCAAATGCATCCCCTCCACCAGCAGGCTGAACCGTATGCTCAGTCACGCTATTGCCATGCTGAAAACATTCATGGCTAAGGCAAAACACATGATGGCCCCAGACGGGAAAATTCGCAGTTAGTCTCTAGACATGACTTGAGAGAGGAGCTGCAGCACGAGAGTGAGCAAGCAAAGGCAGATTCTTTGTTCGAACCCGACTGGCAGGCGTTGACCCCAGAAGATTAGCGTCCACAGATCAAGAGATCATCAGGCAGCAGCTTGCTGAATTCTCCCAGTCATACGTCGAAGACGTGATGGATGATGGGCTGAGTTCTCAATCTGCAGACGAGATGGAGCCTGTCGTGGAAAATTCTGTCATCAACCTCAAAGGGTGCAGCACCCAAAAGGTTCACGCATTTGAAAGACGTGAAGAGGGCGACAATGAACATCCTCATTCTTAAGCTTGTCTCCAGAACGCTTTGAGAGGGAGAGAGTGCATTGACAGGGCCGGTGCTGCAGGATATGGCCAACAGCCTTAATGAGCCTGGGCCGATCTCCAGAATACGGACTTCGAAGTGACTGAGAAGACCTTAATAAATCTGGAAAAGGCAATTTTTAAAGACCTGCTAGATCAGTGGGGCAGTGCACAGGCGGTGGTAGCACTGATGGACTCTGACATGGTAGCTGTTAAAAACTGCATTGTTGCCTCATTCAAGAAGCACGTTGTTAAAGAACCCATGCGCGCCGCAGTGAGGAGGTTCTTCTCTGGACTGGCCAAACCATCAGCAGACCCTTTAGAAAAAGACGCCAGGTCACACCCGTCTCACTGACCAGAGTTTCTGAGCAACTCACAAAACATGCTTAGAGCCTCTAATCATACTGTAGGGTAGCTGACTGTGCAAGGCTGGTTCACCATTCATGGTAGGAAAGGGTTGGGTTGGGTGGGGGTGTGTAGGGACGGGGGTGGGTAAGATGTTTACACATCGCTCCTTAAATTCATAACGCAAACACGCAGAGGTGATGAGGTTGGACCCTGAACACCAAACAGTATTAGTAATAAATACTTCAAACGTCAGCTGTCTGACTGAAATGTATTTGTTTTATTTTTGAGATGTGATTACAAAGTGCATGATAGGACTGATCAGAATGAGCTTTACATGAGAGTAGATTGTTCCCATCTTGAAGTTACGTCAAATGTTTTTCCAAATTCTAAACTCAGGATCAAAAGTGTTGTACACGTCAAGTCACCTGTAGCTGGCTACAGTGTTGGTGGCTAGCTACAGTGCAGGAGACTGGCTACAGTGTTGGTGGCTAGCGACAGTGCAGGTGGCTGGCTACAGTGTTGGTGGCTAGCTAGAGTGTAGTTGGCTAGCTAGAGTGCAGGTGGCTAGCTAGAGTGTATGTAGCTGGCTACAGTGTTGGTGGCTAGCTACAGTGTAGGAGGCTGGCTACAGCGTTGGTGGCTAGCGACATTGCAGGTGGCTGGCTACAGTGTTGGTGGCTAGCTAGAGTGTAGGTGGCTAGCTAGAGTGCAGGTGGCTGGCTACAGTGCAGGTGGTTCGCTGCAGTGATAAGCTCAAAAAACTTGAAAATCAAATGCAATGGGTTGCTAGTGGCAATTTCGGCAGTAATTTGATCCAATTGTCCTGATTTTATTTTAGATATCCAACAGACTGGAGACAGCTTCAGAATGATGTTTAGTTTGGAAAGATGGACTGAGGAGGACAAGTTGAAGGGACAGGGAATGTGTGGAGGATGAGGGGAGGGAGGGAGGGGCCGTCTTTGATGAGACGAGGGCCACAAGTAGTGATCCAACAGAATAAAACCTCTCCGTCCCATCAACCTCTGATTTCCTACTATCGTCCAAAATCCAGCGGAATAATTCCATTGGCTGCTGGTGGATGGAGCACTTCCTGTTGAACTGCAAAAATTCGAAATCCCTGACATGCCAGCTGTTAGCGTGAACGCCCCAGTGCTGAGAGTCAGGAGGTGTTACTCCACGTGGCCCACGGTTAAGTGTGATTCAGATAAGAAGTGACGGGCCGACGCCGTTCACATACCAGCTGGTCCAGAGGGTGATTAATGAACCACTTCAATCTCCAACGCCGTGAACTTTGACCTGGACTTAATTAAAACTCAGCCATTGACCACTATTCATAAATTACCTCCAACTACATGACACTTTTAGAAGAAAGAGCAAATTGGTTTCTTACCAATTTAATAATTTACAAATGGAATAACATGCCCAGGGCAGGTTTCCTGCGTCGGCTTTGAAGAGGCTGACTTAGTCCAAGCACCATAGTGGAGGCCGCGGCGTCCACCAGTGGTCTGATGTGGGCTGTCTGCTCTGCTTGTGTTTTTCAGGTCCCTGTGCTGGTCTGACCTGAGTGGAGGGGAGCTGCCCTGCTCCGTCCAACACCTCCTCCTTCTCCCCTGTCTTCATCATTCTGGAGGTGGAGACCAGTGTGTCTCTCATGTAATCTTCCTTGTACTGATTTTTCTTTTCTGTTTTGGGGGGACTCAAGAGTAACCATCAGCATTGATGTCCCGGCGATCATACCTGGGGCGGCGCTACCTTTCCTGTGCTGTAGTGTTCTACACCCGAGAGCAGATGAAGGCAGAGCCAAGCTTCAGGGTGAAGCTTCAGTGGCATTCGTCTCTGCCCTTCTGTCATTGATGTCTTTTTACTGAACTGATATTTATCAGCTTGTAGTTGTAACTTCAATAACTCAGTACTCTATTGTCACATTTGTTGATATTGATGAATATTGTTTGACCTGAATATTATCTTCAAAAATAAAAGTCATCAACTGAATTTATGTCTGCTTATTGGTTTGTTGGGTCATGGGCCGGGCTCGGTGTTGTAGATGTTATAAACATGAGCTCCCTGAGAAACACGCGTGTTCATGGGAGCGGTGACATCATGCTCCGTGTGGAAAAAGTTCCAACTGCAAACATTTAGTAAATGAACCGAATGTTCCCTTGATGAGCAAGATCTTCTTCATAGCATCGTGAGCATGCGGGACGTTCACAGCTCCCCCACAATGCATTGCATCTCTTCAGACTGAAGCAGATGATGAAGTAGGCAGTTTAGGGAGCATGTGGGCGGGACACTAGCAGGCGATGTATCAAGGTCTGTTCAAGCCTGTAAGTGTGTGGGACAGCTGCTGTATTCTGTAGAGATCATCAGTCACTAGCATTTAAACCTGCTGCACCCTCCAGCCACACAGTCCTGCAGCGGACCACTCAACCAGGGGTTCTGGTTCGAGGGGCGGGGCCATAGGTTGTGAGACATTGGGTGATATCGTCTCACTGCCTGACGATCTCAGTTTCAGTAACTTTTGATCTCTGACTGCTTGGATCACCACACACATGCAGAGAGCATCAAATCTTCCAGGGCCCTGAGGCCCTGGACCCGCTGACTCCAGACTTCAAGGGTCAGGTGAACAGTAGTGGAGAAAATCCAGTCACTGAAAGAGATTTCATGCTTTTATAGATAGGAAAATGTGTCAGATGGATGTAAGTGTGTAAAAGTACTGTACCTCCTCAGAGCCCTTCTGATGATTAAACTGAGTTCAAAGGGATTCTTTATGAACTCACGCAGCGGCCGAGGGCCAGCAAAGAAAACTCGGTCCGTATCTAAGTGATGAAGGATGGTGAAGCCCCTTCACTCACCTGAGGCTTTAGCCAGAAAAAAGTGGAGGTTCAGTTGGTTTGCACTGATTGGACATGTAGTCCTGCCTCCTTTGGGCCCCACAATGCCTCGCTGTTGAGCTGGAGTGGCTGTCCCGCGCTTGTATGCCTCCACTAACCTTTTCACTTGGAGGGATCATATAAAAGCCTGGACACTGACACATGGGCGGGGCCTTCAGGGACGGACGGAGCTGCCTGTCTTCCTGAGGAGATGCAGCTGAGTCTCCTCTGTTAGTCGGGAGCTCACTACATTTTCAGTCTTTTATTGCAAAATAAAATAAAACATGCGATTAGGCATCTGTGTAAAAATGCTGTCACAATCAGTGTGTGAATTCTTGATGGCCGCAGTGACCTTTGACCGCAAACATCTAATCAGGTCAGTGTAGAATATTTTCTACTACTAAAGGATGTCCTTCATCTCAGCCTGTTGTCCAATCACAGCGCTGCTACGGCTTTGCCCTCACAGTGGTGGGGGAGAGGAATCCTCCTGGAGGCTTATTTTGCTCTCGCAATGCATGCTGGGTCCCGTGTCACCGGGCCTGGTCGGAAGTCTGCGCGGTGCCCCTGTCTCAACGGTGAGCCTGAGGCCGGAGCACTGAGGGTGCTGGGGTCACTCAGACTCACTCCGCCACTTTGATGAATGTTTAATCAGAATCAACGCCAGCGGTGAGCCTGATCATGCAATCTGCATATGAAGCAGGAAGACAACAGGTGGTGGAAACAGCTCATGAAAAGGAAGGTGCTGGTGTGCTATGCTGCTGGGATGAGCTCCTCTGTTGTGACTACAGAGCTTCACCAGAAACATGACCATTCCAAACTTTCCCTCCCAGCACGCCGCTCCTGGAGGATCCCTCCTCTAACCTTAAATACACGGTAAACCTCGGTGACTCGAGTCGGTCAACTATCTGCACTGGAGAATGTTCTGGATTAATTTATCAAATTCTTAAAGAGGTGGAGTTTTTTCTGTTATGGCATAACAGAACATTTTTAATGAGCTGAGACATCAAAGGAAAACCAGAAGAAACCCTTGGAGAACGACTCTTGTGTGCCATAGCTTTGTTTTGGTTTTTTTGGTTGTTTTTTTTTTTTTTTTTCCTGTCCTGTTCAGCAGCATCAATGTTCCTGGTCTCTTGTTGTACTGAAGCAGTTTTATTCTGCATAGGAGGAACCTGATAAACTCCTCCTATTGCCATTTATGTTTAACTTTATTAGGAATGGTGTTGGTTCATTGATGAAGCTACCGGACTGAGGACAGGAGTGGAGAGGAAGAGAGAACAGGGACAGGACAGTGAAGACAAGGGGGAGGGGGGAGACAAAAAAACAACAACAATAGCAGAAAACAACAAAAACACAAAAACAAACAAAGACAAAAAACAAATAAACAAACAAAGAAAAAGTAACAACAACAAAAGAAAAAGAAAGAAAAAAAAAACAATGGTTGCAGAATTTCCGGTGCAGGCTTACCATTTGGTTTAATATAATTTTAAGATAAATGTCTGAGTGTGTGTTTATGGGTCAGCTGTGCGCTCCATGTGTGTATGTGTGTATACGCGTGTGTACGTGTATGTGTATGTGCTACGGTTTGTCTTGGATGCTGTGTGTAGCTGGCTGTAGCTGATGTGGGGAGCCAGGACATCGCACCCCCAGTCCAGGATGGCAGGACCAGGTCACCAGAGCACCCCGAAACCCCCAGGACACGGGGAGCCCCAGGCCACCCCTCCCCCAGGAAACAGCCACTGGCCCAACCCTTGCCAGGACCCATAGGAAAGCATAGGAGCAGCAACCCCCACCCGGAAGCAACCCACAGAGAGACGGGGCAGAGAGGACCCCGGTCCCGCCAGGCACTCCCCCCCCACAGCATGAGCAGAGCCCAGGGGCACAGGGCCCCCCCAGCCTGAGACCCGACCAGAGCCCCCCAAGGGGTCCGCCAGTGGCGAGGCCGACACCCACCCACACCCCACACCCAGGCAGGGCAGCCACAGCCCACCACAATGACCAGGCCCACCGCCCCCGAACAGAGCTATCCCCCCCCAACCCTCGATCCCCATCCCCTCTACTCATCCCCTGTTCTCCCCCTCCCCCCAGAGCAGGAGGGCTTCAAGCTATAGGGCACCACCAGCCAGCCAGCCGGGACCCCCCACTCCCTGGAAAGGTCCAGCCCGCCTACCGGGGTGAGCCGAAGGCACGCACGCCCAGGACCGCCACCCCTGGACGAAACAATCATACTCTCATCTTCCTCCATACAGGGGCTGACAACTCCATAGATGCTGATACGGTCCAGGGCACCTCAGACTGAGTGAAACCGCCAGCGAGCGATCTACCGTACAACAGCAGGGCCCGTGACCAACCCCAGCCCAACCACCATGCCGGGAAGAGGACCACCACCCCCCCCCCCCCCCCCGAAGAGCCCCGGCCAGGCCCCCAGGCCCGCAATGGTGCAGTTAGCAAAGGGGGCAGCACTGGACTCACTCCCTGCCCCAGCTGCCCCCCCATCCCAACATGGTGCAGGGTGCGTGTTGTGCATGGGAATGTAGATTTGATGATGTGGATCACTAGAATGTGGTTAAAATTGGCGGAGGCACCCAGGGCATGGGAGCCCCGCCGGTTGCAGACGGCAGAGTCTCCCAGTACATCCTCATGCACTCCCCCAAGCCCAAAATGTCTACGATGTGATTAAAATTGGGGGGTCCAGTCCCTCAAGGCCTAGTGATACATAAGATGTGATGTGATGGGACAGAGAGGCAATGAGAGGGGCTGAGGAATGGGCCAGACCTGCAGGGGGCCAGCTTCAAGACTGGCCCCGCTGACCACCCCGTCAATACTGCAACCAGCCAACAGGGAGTCTAGCCTCCCTGGTTCAGGGGTCAGATGGGAGCACCAAGGAGCACTGTCCGGAGATCCGGGCAGAGGGCCCACCACCGTGCAGTCAGAGGGCTGGGAGGGCCCAGGCCCCCAGTGCACAGCGGAACCCCCAGCCAGCCATAGCTGGCTATAGCTTTGTTTATTGGTCAAGTAAACTAACAATAAATGCAAGAAACCTCTGCCTATGCGTCCGACTGATGGTCCCAACAACGTTCCTCAGATTGACTTCAAACTTGCCATGCGTGCTGCTGGTGCTTCAAGGAAGTGAAGTGCTGTTTGAGATGGTGGAGACTAATGGTCTGACAAGTAGTACTGTGTGTACTGTCTACAGAAATTCTGTAAGAAAGCAGTATTTGTAGGTACTGTGAAACAATCACCTGAACCGTCTTCCTGTGGTAAAGAATTTTCCATTCTTGGTGAATTCACCCTGTGACTGGTTAATCATGACACCGACTGTCTGGAGACCTTCACCTGGGCCAGGCAGGAGGTTTGTGGCCTGTATGGTGCTACAGAGGAGGAGCAGTGTCTGAGGCCAGAGGAAGAGTGGAAGACCCAGCTCCAATAGCCGGTTTCTGAAAAGGCCGTCGTCAAGGTGCTGAAACTCAAGCTGGACTCACAGCAGTGAGGAGGTGCTGACAGAGAAGGTCAGTATGACGAAGGAGGTGTTCCAAGCTGTAGACGAGGAGAAAACACAAGCCCAGTTCAGGAAGGAGCGCAAGCTGGTCGTCCTGCTTTGACTCCTCAAGATCTGTACGAGCCAGGCTAAGGCGGCCATTTTGACTGTACCTAAGCACGATGTTTATGTGTGACATCGCATGACTCGGCGCTGCAGTGGTTTACAATCTGCAACAACAGCAAGATGGCTCTGGTTCAAGTCCACCGGCTGACTGGGACATTTTCTATGTTTTCAAATTTTATGCAAATTAGGCTCAGTGGAAACTTCAAGTTGCTCCTGAATGTTGTCAGTCTCCATGTTGGCCTGCTGATGGGCCGCTGACACTTCAGTTTTGCCAAGCGGGCAATGTGGCGGATCTTCTGTGCCTCCTCGGACCTTAAACCCAAACCTCCGTGTATTTGTGACTTGGTTATTTCATCACCCGCTCCATGTCAAACTTGGAGCGTGGACAGAGCAGCTTTCTGGACTCCAGGATTTGATTATTCTATAATCAAATTATTGCTCTGGTATCAAATAGAACATTTTGTTTCCTTGTGCTTATAAAGACTTAATAAAGAGCCAGAGGGCCTCTGCTCTCAGGGGAAGTGATTCTGGCAGTGAACCATCATCCCTCACAACAAGGAGGCCCGACTCAACACAAAGACAGGCTGGAGTGTTGAGGGAGGACCGTTGTCACCCGTGGTGGATGTTCTTCATTCTTCTCAAAGGTCGGTGTTGCAGGCGATGAGTGTGGTGGAGACGTACGATGGCTGGCATTACTTTGGTGCCCGTCTTCATAGAACGATGAACTGTCAGACTCAGGCTCAGTAACCTGACATGGAGGTCAGTGGATGACAGGTGGAGCTGTTTGACTGAAACACCCTCGTCCCTGCTCCTGGGCTTGGCCTCCAGAGGCAGGCAGCACACTCCACCCCTACAACACCTCCATCCAACAACACCTCCACCTCTACAACACCTCCACCCCGACAACACCTCCACCTCTACAACACCTCCACCCCTACAACACCTCCACCCCTACAACACCTCCACCCAACAACATCCTCCACCCCTACAAGCTGACGGGGAGCTGTAATCTCTTTGATGTCATGACATTAGAGCCATGACAGGGTGATGATGTTGTTGAATATAATCAAAGATGGAAAGAAAACAATATGAAGAAAACAAATTATTTAAAAAAAAAACTTTAACTTAAAAAAAAGAACTTAAAAAAAAAAACTTAAACATCCACAGAACTTTTAGAAAGGTACAGAAGGAAAGTCTAAATCTACTGGGAAAAAAATATCATAGTAGTGAATAATTAAACATTTTATTGGGTTCAACATGTCCAGCCTCCTGACATGCCAGCGAGTTGGCCGACAGGCGGTTCAGGACCTCTGAGCCGCCACCACCAACACGTCGGTACCAGGCGTTTGGGGTCTGGAAAGAAAAACAGCAGGAGGAGGTTCTTTGCTTTGAGCTGGACGCCAAAGGATTGTTCTAAATGTGTGAGGGCCATTTCACCAACGGTGCTTCTGAAGTTCCCACACAAAGGGAGGAAACACATCACACCTCACAAAGCACCGTAAAAACAGGCAGATTTACTGAAACACTTCCAGGTTAATAACTTTCACTGTAACATCACCAACAAAGAGCTGTACCAGCTTCCCTGTCCTGGAATGCACGGTATATTATTTTAGCTTGAGACAAAAAAATAATTACATTTATGTTTTTTGAAAAAGCCATCAGCAAGCACCCCCACTGGAAGCTCATCAGAGCTGGCGAGCCGCCGGCATGTTGCTGGAGGCAGGAACGCCACATTTTGCTGAAGAGAAGACACTGAGAAACTGCTGTTTGATTTTGGCACAAATAAAAAATGTCCTCGAGTACATTTGTGCAGCTACAATTTGTGAAGCCAAATGCAGGCGAGGACCCCAGTAATGTCCAAGGAGCAGCATGAATGTCTTTGTGCCACCACAGCAGATTAAACCAGCAGTCCACGCCCTCGCAACACTGCGCAGCTGGAGAGCATCGGGAACAGGGCTCTGAGAAAGAGGGGGGAGAGCTGCAGCGCACGGAAACTGAGCTACGTTCTCAGAGAGAGATCCCTGTAAACACTTGGGTATGTCACTGAACAGTGGACGTAGAGAAAAAAATGTCGCCACCACAGCCAAAGAACGAGACAACAAGTCGTGCTGTGGCGACGTTTCAGCTGGGAATCGCCACTATGCCACAGCCTGCTTGCGTGTGTTGGCAAGGCACTCAGCAAGACATGAAGACAAAACCAGCAACCTTTGGGGTGAATGGATTCACTGTTAACTCTCATTAACAACTTTCAATAAGAAACAGAACCCAACAGACCAGACTTTTCTGTTTCCCAAGCTTCCTACCAAACACTGTGCCAAGCTAGCAAGTTGAAGCTAAGACTTCTGACACATTAAGAGTAAAAAAAATGTTTGGAAACGTGTTGTATGTCTGCTTCATTTTGAAAGTTAGAGTAACAGGACTTCTATTCATCTAAAAGGGTGTGACGGCATGTGAACCTGGTCTCTCATACCGAAGCGCTGCCACTCACCACTCAGCCTCTGGTGTCTGCTGCAGAGAGCCACGCGGACTCCGTCGGTGATTTCCTACCGTCGGTGAACATACGAGCACCTTTATTCTCGGCTTTTTTCATGAGGTGCATGATGAAACAAAAAGTTTTCTTCCTCTAGTTTTTCTCCTCCCTGGCTCTGATACTCCTTGGTAAGATACCTGACAGCGGCTACGGCGTGTGACAACCATGTGTTCATGGGTGCCAGTGGACCTCAACATGAACACCAAACCACACAGTGAATCCAGAATCTTCCAGCCTGAAGTTAATCTCTGACGCACGGCGTCTTTGCTGTGCGCTCACACAGGTGAGCGCGGCGCTGGGCGCTCCAGTCTGCTCAGCCGGGGAGTTGAACCGTATCCTCAGTACTGTCGCCATGGTAATTAATTCCAAAGTGTGACATATTCACTCAGTCATGAACAGGATGCGTTCCATTCGTCAGCAGCAAAGCTTGCAGGAGGCAGGGTTATGACAACAAAACTCATGGGGTTTTTCCGTACCTGAGAGAAGATCCCAATAAACCAAATAATTTGTGAAATTCTCAAACTAAAGAATAATTCCTATTCATCTTATAGGATGGACACACAGAGCATTTACTACAATGAGAGACGGAGTGCAGCTGATGGTCGAGAGACAGCAGCTCTGTAACAGTAACGAGAGCAGCACATCCACTGATCCTCTCCTCTTGTTATCGGTCAGAAATTCAAAGCAGAAGAGCCAGGAATCACAAGGGAGTTTGTTCCCAACGAACCGACCTGCCAAAGATGTTCAATGCAGCCATGGTGACGCCTTTATTGTGGGGGTGGGAGACGTGCTGGAAGGTCCATCAAGTGGTGACTATGTCTAACCGGATGCTAGTGAAGGTGCAGCAGGAGGACTGTGTGGTATCAACCTGAAGCTCTCTCTGCCTGTGGCGTGTGATTGTGTGTGTGTCAGTGTGTGTTTGTTTTGTTGATCTGTGCGTAGCAGCTGATTCACTCCTCTGGTTGATGAGTTGTCGCTGCACTGGAGCCCAGGGCTGCACACTCACTCGCGGTTCCTCTGCTAGCAGCAGCTGCAGGGGTCTGGTGGTGTGTGTGAAGCTTCTTCTCTCCTTGCTGGTGTGCCTTGTGTACAACACCAGTACTCTGGGTTGGATTGAGGTATCCCTCGTAGTAAACAGACATACTAACACAATCGTCTTCCTGTGAGCTCTTATCATTATCTGCTTCCACTCTGCAGGATGTTGCGTAACTTTTGTGTCACACGTCAAAACAGACATGCGACCTTCTCCCACAAGAGACGGAACGATGTCAGGAGAAAAACCAGACAAAAAGTCCTGCTCCTACAAAAACTGGTGCAGGAGATTTTTGGCTTCAGCCTAAACCAATGCACCGGCACTGCACTTGAGCACGTGGGTGAGATTCAGAGTGGAAAAGCAAAATGTACCTTTTTGCATTTATCCAGATCTCCATTAACTTCAGCCAAAGCAGCAGCAATTCTTCCTGGAGTCTACCAGAAACACGGAGACATTGCAGTCCATGATTATGGTCAAACCTTCCACAACAGCAATCAGAACACAGAACAAAACCAGAGAAAAAGAAACAGAAAGACAACACAACAGAGGTAAACCTGACTCGCTTCATCCGATGGAGCTGAAAATCTGCAGGTGCAGAGAGCTGTTCAGCTAGAAGACCTTCAGTCAGTAAAGGCGGTGTTTCCACTCCCTGTGGCATGAGCCTGCCGTCAGCTTCAGACAACTTCGTTCATCCTAAAGAGGAAGTTGATTTGTAGCTCTTCAGTCAATGCATCCGAACATGCAACAGAAACCAGTAGTTCAGTTCAAGGAGGGAATGTGAGCTGGTTCGCTGATACTTCTGTTGCTCTCTCAACCATCTGGGTCTCCCAAGTCCATCCATCCCTCCATGTTCCCCCTCTCCTCCTGTTGAGGGTGGTGGGGGTGGAGCCTATCCCAGCAGCCTTCCCCCTGGACAGGTCACCAGTCCATGGCAGGGCCAACACATAGAGACAGACAACCATTGGCTCTCCCAGCCACGCCTACGGTCAATTTAGAGTCTGGATTAACCTGGTCCCTCTTGATGTCTTTGGACTGTGGAGGAAGCTGGAGTACCAGAGAGAACCCAGCAGGAACAGGGAGAACATGGAGACTCACCCAGAAAGACCCCGTGCTGCAGCCGGGGCTCCACCCACAACCTTCTTGGTGGGGGCCACCGTGAGAACCACTGCTCCACCAGTAACCTTGGATTTGAATCTTTAATGCCGCTATTTAGGCTTTTGATGTCCCTCACAGACACCCTGTTAGGCAAGCAGGTAAAAGAAAAGTTAAAAGGGTTCCAATAAAAGAATAGGAAGAGTAACTTCATACTCATACGTGTTACTAACTCCTCTTCTTCTCCCCTCATCCCAGATCCTGGTGCTGCTGGAGGAGGCTCCAGACCTGAAGAGGCTCCAGCTGCCACCCGTAGCTCCACCTGCTCACGTCCCCATCTGTCCATCAGTCCCTCCTCCTTTCTCTCTCTTTATCTCTGACCCTCTTTCCTTCTGTCTCTCTGTCTTCCTCCAATCTCTGTCTTAGTCTCTGTCCTGCTCTTCTGCTCTCTCTCCATCCCCACTGATCCTGGATCTGCTCCACCTTCATTAGCACGTTTTGTTCCAAAACGATTTTTTTTTCCTGAGTCAAGGACTTTGAGAGTTCACTCTGTGAGGTGTGTTATAAAAATAAAATTACTTTTGAGAATCGCTTTAATCACAAGTATTGAATTGATCAGTTGTGGATTCTGTGGTGTTTAGTGTTGGCTCATCGACGTAGTGGCTATTTCTGCTTTGCAGTGACAATTCATTGGAGAATATTGAAACTAATCTCATATCAAATAATTTTCATTCCATGCAGATTATTTATTAGCCAAATTAGAGGATGACATCATCTCACAACTTTGAGGACAGCCAATATTTCCTTTCCATTTTGAGCCCAGCTTTTAGGAACCTTAGTTTCTGACATTATTGCCACTGAATTAAAATGCTTTTATAGCAAAAGGCATCAACTGGACAATTCTTGACTGGAAATGTCTGCCACTGAAAGTAACTGGAGCCTGACAACAGGGACTGGACTTCTTTTAATGGTGTAAATCACAGCTGAGGTTCATAATAATACGTAGTACTGAGAACACACCCACCCTCAGGAGACGCTCCAGTTCCTTCTCCTGTCTCTCTTTGCTTGCACCTCATTCCAACTGTTACTGCCTTGCCATCTCTTCACCTGAGCTGATGTCTGGCTCTGACCCATGATTGGTCAGCTATTGACTGTCAATCATCGTGGAAGGCCTCCTTTCTCACCTCACAAATGACCTGACCTGATGAATGTGGACCTGAACGACAGCTCGGGGCGCCCTGCTCATGATTGTGTCGCTTTTGATTTGTGCACGTTCTTTGTTAAGGGTCGGGGAGCCTCGTTGGCGAGCGCCAGCGCCAGCGCCAGCGCCAGCACCAGCGCCAGCTTAAAAGAGTAGGGAAGAAGCAAAGTGTCATCACCAAAGTTGTGAGCAGCGCATGCTAAGATAGACAGGATGGAGGTCATAATCTTTGGAAGAAGAGGGAGGACATTACCGACACCAGCCAGGTCCAGAAGGCAGCATGAGATTGCGAGACTAATTGTAGGGAAATGTTGTATTTGATATAGTGAATGAAATAATTACAAATGTCTTTAAAAGCTCACATTCCATCATAATAGCAATTTAATATCTCCACAGAACAACAGCACCATGTCCTCCCATTTTCACACCGAAGCTAAATGCCTGTTTCACTTTCCTATAGACGATTGTGAAGCTTCATTTGAAATCCCTGACTGATGAGGGTATTCGTTTCTGTGTTTAATGTCCATTCCAAACTTTACCTCTCTTTATACATACATTCCTCTTCGCTCTTTAAAAGTTGGGCTGAGCTGCGTGAGAGTCAAAGTGTGTGGGATGAGGGTGGCAGGCTGGAATCACGGTGGCAAATTCAATGCTAATTTCTTTCTAGCTTCTCCATATTTAAACCAGTGTTCACACACTGTTTTAAATAGCTCCAGCAGTACATCATTAGCTCCTCTCCAGGCTCAGAGTTCAGAGCTGCAGGAGAGGGGACATAAATCAACATTTATTAGCTCCTACAGGCTGCCTGAAACCAACTGAGGTCTGCAGCCAGAAATTAAAGCTTCCATTTGTAAGAAGATAATTTTATCCTCAACAAGCTAGTGACAGTCTGTGCTTGTCTCATAATGCCACTCTGTTGCTCAGGAGGACACCGGAGCATGAAGGATCCACGGCTCTGCCTTAGCACCCACAGGTGAGTAGGAGTACCTGAGGTCTTGGAGTCACTCTATGAGGCTCTACACCCAAGAGCAGTGGTGGACTTGGGATTCTATACATTTCCTGTGAAACATGAAGAGACAAACTGCACCTGGAAGGACTCACAGACCAGACTATCGGATGTTACAATGGCTTTGTCTCCGGTAACCAAAAAGATGCTTGAGTTCTGCCATCAGACCAAAACTGTGATGCTGAGCCTCACACAGAAATGTCAAGTGACCAGCACGTGGAGGCTATACCCTCGTAAATGTAGTGTGCTCGTATAATCTGACATCTTTTCAAGGTAATGGGCTAAATTAACCTTCTGAGAGCAAAGTTGACATTTTATCTTATGATGGAGGCTCCAGTAAAGCCCAGAATGTCAGAAAGGGTCCAAACTAAGAGATCATTGATCTCTTTCACTACTGACAGATCAATCATCTTTTGTTACTGCAGCATGGATTGGGTAGAGTGGGTGTCTAGCAACTGAAGGGTCGCTGGTTCGATCCTCACTTCCCCAAGTTTAAGTTTCCTTGAGCAAGCTACTGAACCCCTAATTGCTCCTGATGAGTAGGGTGGCACCCCGCATGTCAGCTTCCAGTGTGTGTGTGTGTGTGTGTGTGTGTGTGTGTGTGTGTGCGTGTGTGTAATTAGATGAATGAGATGACACTGTAAAGCGTTTTGAGTACCACAGAGGTGGGAAGGCGCGAAATGAAAATGAGTCCATTTATAACTTTTGGCTGGAAAGGACAGAAGGGTGAGTAGACTTGGTCAGTTAGCGCACCTGTGGAATCCCCCTTAAACACATTGAGCCAGCAACTCAGACAGGAAATATACAGCTGAAAAACATTAAAATACAGACCATGAAAGACCTCATGTACTACCCTTAAGGGTTAAAAAGTTAAAATGTTAAGTTAAGGTTAATAAGTGAATTATTGAGCAGGTTTATATTCCACTGTTTAGAGAAACTGCATCAGAGTGGGTGCTCTTTTCTTTGGTGTAGAGAAACCGTGTCGGAGCAAGCGCTCTGTTAAGTTCTAGCTATGCCATGCTGTTGCGTGCTAAAATGAGCAAAGTTGAGCACAGACCAGCAAAGCGTACTGCTCAAATCTGTCACGATCCCTGTCTCGTGCTTCCTGTATTTTGTAGTCATGTCCTATCTTCCTGACCTCCTTCCTGTGATTACCTTATGTGTCTCACCTGGTTGATTGCACCACCTGTGCCCCGTTTACCTCCTTGTATTTAACCTCTGTGTTTTTCCCTGTTCGGTGTCGGGTCATTGTAAGTTTTGATGTCTTGTGCTTGTCCTGTTCACGGTCTGGTCTCAAGTTCTCCAGTCACGTCTCCAGCCTCAGCTTAACAATAAACCTCTTTTGTGCACCACCCTTCAACACTGTCTGCATTTGGTTCTCCCTCATCCACCACCACGAACCCTAACAGAAATCATATTATAGGAGTTTATTGACACTTTTGCCTTGGAGACTATTTATCTTTAAGTATATGTGAACAGTCGTTAAATGCCTGTGTATTTTAGTGAAGAATTTTGTATGTTTTTGGAGAATGTACTCTGCTAGCTTTCAGCAGAAGCTAACTCTTCATTTTAACTGATGTATGCTAATATAAATGCACTTACACAACGCTTTGATTGTTCAATGTTTAACTGAATTGTGTGTCTATCTCTGTAATAGTTTTCAGTTTTATGAGCTGGAAAAATATTAGATTTAATTAAAGGACAAGAAAAGTCAAGCCTTGTGGTTTGTTAAAGGACTTCTATCTGTTAGCTGACTGTCTAGCTTTGCATAAGCATACGCACTGCAAGGACAGTAAAAAGATACTACATGGCGGGCTCAAGCATTAAATACAATATTCAGAAAACATTTGTCTACACTCAGGAATAATTTATCTATAAGAAGATACCACTGCACAGCAAGAAGCAGCTGGTGGAGAACAGCAAATGGGCTGTAGAACAAGCAACAAAGAATGTGACTCAAAAAGCACATGATGGTAGGTCCACTTGATATTCATCAACATCCTCTTCAGCCACAAAAGCCTACGCTACGGCAAAAGCTGCACAGGCTGATTTAACTTTCACTGAATGAGAGGCTGAGATGACAAAGCAGAAAGCTGAAGTGGAAACAAACCTGCTGAAGCAAAAGGCAAGCTTTGACACTGACCTCCATCTCCTTCAGAGTCAAAGAGCTGCTGCTGCTGCTGAAGCTGAAGCTGAAGCTGAGGCTACAGCCTTTCAGGAGGTCGAGGTTGAAAGCAGGGAGCGCAGCCAGCTTCCAGATGTTGAAGAATAGCGCCTCAGTACAGTTCAACATACTCGTGAGTACGTCCGACTACACTCTGTCATACAGGAACAGCCTTTGGAACTTGTAGTTGTGGAGACACATGAAAAAAAACAGAGTCTTGAGACTAAGAGAAACAAACATATTGCGGCTCTGTACGCAGGCCCTCCTCCTCTGACCACACAAACTGCGGTGGACAGCAGAGAGGAAAGTGGGGAGCAAAGTGAAAGCCTACCTTCTTCAGTCACCTCCAAATGTACAGAGCTTTGCGGAAATGCAGACGGCGCATGGTCTTGTTCCAAAATCTGCTTGGTGAAAGCATATCCTGAAGGGAAAAAGGAGAAGGCAATCAAGATGCATGCGGTGCCAGACGAACAAAGTAATAAGTCTCTTGCCAAGACAGAGTTTTTCAGTCTCTTTTAAGTACAAACTAGCTCTGCCCCTTACACCCTGAAAACCTGTGCTGGGAAATTCGAGCCCCAGGTAGGAGAGCTACTAATTTCATCATTGAGTCCATGGATGGGAAAGTAAAGCTTGCCTTATCCCCTTTAATAGGGTGTGACATGGTGCCAGATGATAGGACAGAAATCCCCTCCCTAGAGGTTGCACACCATCACCCCCACCTACGGACAGTTGGTAGTACAAGTCCACCCATGGCCCAACATGCGCCAATTCTCCTGCTCTTAGGTAGGGACATCCTAAAGGCCCATTTATGCCCAGTGTTAAATAAATACAATTAGGACGGAGCCCTTTTTCCGTACTTCCTTAAGGATACGGACCAAACGGAGCAGTACCACTGGAAATCATGGGGGCAGTGTTGCTGTCACGACTTGACACGTAGCGCTAGGGGTGAATCCACCAATTCTTTGGTGTCTGGGATGGCTCAAGGCTGATATAAATCACCACGCAACGGTGACCAACTACCCAAATAATGACATGGTAAGGGTTTGTCCTCTTTAATATTTGTATTTGGAAAGTAGCTGGACTTTCCTCAGTGTGGCTCTGCTAACTGCAATGGGTCAATACATCTGCACATCAGATTCTTGGAAAGACAACTTATTAAAGTTTTTCCATTTGAAGTTTAAAATGTGGGTTTTTTCCACCATGTTTGATACAAGCTTCATTTAAAGATTCACTAGAATACATCTTGAAAACCATGACGGGAGGGAGAGCGTGCAAACACAACCAAATTTACCAACGTCAGTTACTAATGATGCCAATGATAGTAAAATTGTCATTAGTAATTAGGTCACTTGACACCGGCTTGTTTATAAAGGAGTCAGGTATTAATTGACTGGATCATAAATCAATACAAACGAGACAAAAACAACTTGGCAACCGATTAAGCCTAACTTTTACGTGTGGCGTCCTTGTTGTAGCCACCAGGAAATGATGGAGAGTTCAGTACTTCAAGTTCAGGTACACCATCTTCCCCTGATGTCGCAAGCCTCTCTTCTGCTCCTTGTCCAAGTGGGAAGAGGAGGCCAAGCCAGGAACCAAATCCACTTGACACTGCACGACTCCAGAGAATGGAAGAACTTCACAAGGAGACTCAGTCAAACAAAAACATGCATACAACTTTCACAACCTAACGAAACAGCTTTTTGCTACAACCTCCTGAACCTGACGCCAAACGGCCAGTAAATGAAATACAGCAACAGAAATTCACTTTTTTTGTCTGTGGCAAGTTTCGACACAGATTACACAGTGAAAACAAATCTTAAGTTTGGACGTTTTTGTTTAAAAGTCCTATATTTTACTCTTTTCAGACGATGGACTGTCTGTTTCCTGAATCAAAATGTGCATTTGTACTTTATTTTTGGTTTCCATGAGGTAACACTGTTGACACTTTTTGCTCTTTGATTTGTTTGTTGGAGCTCACATTCCGTTATCCGTTATTATTCTTTACATGAGCCAACAGATTTGTGCACTTTATTGTGGAATTCATATTCCAATGCTTGCTATGAACATGAGCTCTCACTGTTTCATTTATAGTTAACAGTAAATTACACTGTTATCTCGTGTAATTTGCCGGTTCTTTCATTGAATAAAATTTTCTTACTGGCCTCTTTCTGTAGATCTCGTATCTGGGAAAGTACATGAAATTCTATCAGTAAACTGACCTTTAAACCAGGAAGTGAAACTTGGAGATGAGAGAGTCTGGTTTAGACCTGCTCTATGTGCCAAGTGCCTTGAGATGACTTTGTTGTGATTTGGCACCTTGTGAATAAAGATTGACTGACATTGATTGATTGGACAGTAATGGACTGTAACTATTTACATGAAATCAAGAGCTATCCATTGCATAGAACACAAAAATATAGCATATATGACTATGACTACTATGCGAGTAGGAGGAAGGCTAGGTAGACATTCAAATTTTGCTTGAATACTACAACTGCGAAAAGAAGAAAAGTTCGGCTCAGGGAGGAAATGATGGCTGAATCACACGGACACAAGGGCGTCAGTTTGGTAACGTCTAACCATGCATTCATGTAATATTAAACAAAAATAGCAACAAAATCTACCAAAGAATATTATCAAACCAAGTAACCCAATACCATAAATTCCCAAAAATAAATAAAAATAAAGAACAACATCATAATTACCAAAGTAACTGAACACAAGTAATTAATTTTAGCAAATGGCAATTCAATTCACTATACTTCATTCCAATGTGTTGTTAGCATGAGCAGTACAGTTCACAACACTTATATTCCACAGCCCACCCCAAATTGGTACACACATAACACGACACACCCGGTTTGTGAATTAATTGTTTGGACAGTGATTCTATAGTGCTTGTGTGATGATGATGACGATGATGTGTGTGTGCGTGTGTGTAAAATGGAGAAGGTGTCTCTGATTTTACAGAGTTCCGCAGGCTGAGACCGACCAGGAGGAGCGAGGCAGGGCTGCAGTTCAATAAACTCAGGATACTTCTGGGTAGCTTGCCATCAAGCTGGCCAATTTGCTTGGTACATGCTGCGCAATCACCAAGGCAGGCGACACAGCAACAAACAGCCCCAGCTCGCTCCGCTCTACGACCCGGACATGGCACTCACCCCGACGATACAACACGGCAGACTATCATGGCGATAAATAGCCCAGCTCGCTCCACAACCACGCAAACACGACAGACACAACGACAGATGCAGCAGCAGCAACTCCGCCCTCCACACTATCTGGCAAATCGCCACCGGCTTCCCTCAGTTAACCTCTGATTAGTGGTCAGCGGTCACATGATATGACGATCACATGATCAAAATGAATTGGACCAATCCAGGGAATATGGAGCACAGAAAGACTGCATCCAGCACCCGGCTTACATAGAAGATTTACATTTGCATGCATGACGTACTACACTGAGCTGTTGTCTTCAGGCTTTTGTTGCCTTTTTAACGTCATGTGCCTCGTTGGACGACAGCATCCTGCCGAGCAACCCCTCGCACATCAGGAAGGAAGTAGTCTTTGTATCCGTCACAAACAGCCATGCCATCCTGTGTTGCTCTGGCTGTAGTCACGCGTCGAGTGTCCAGAAGGTCAGTATCTCCTTAAATTGCCTGCTGCCAGTCTCCAGGTGCTGCCTCTATACAGGAGCAATGTACCTTTCAGTTTCTGGCTGAAACTGATCTGCATCTCAAAGAGCAAATGCAGAGCATTGCATGCCTTTGTGATATCCTAGGGAGTTTCAACAGAACGCTATCAAAACGGTCTATCTTGCTGCGAGTGGCGAGCCACTCACCTGGCCCTGGAATGCTGGTCATCGTCAGTTCGCTGCTTAGCTGAGAGGTGCAACCCTGCAAAAACAATATTGCTGTTAAAACCTGCATGAGCATTTGTTTTCTTGGACAAGAACTTTGGAAGCGAAAAAAAAGCTCATTAAATGAGAAGTTATAAAAAAAAGATTAATTGGTCACAAAAATTCAAACCCATATCATAATCATGACTGGCAGATTGTGCTGGATTGCCTCTATTTAGGAAACAGACTGCTCAAGTTAAGTGTACATACACAATCACATGTATACTGTAAGTGCTGTTTGTACAATTCGGATGTGTGCCATTATCACGTTCAACCAGTACTAATTATGATTAATTTTTGAGATCTATATGAGTCAATGGCTGTGTAATTCTTCTCGCCCTAGGCTCGTCCTTTGGTGACAAATAAAGCACCTGGTATCTGGTATCAGGATATATTTCTACTGACAATAGCACAAATATTTGCCAAATAGTGAATTAAAAGAGTACATAATGCACGCCACAATACCCTATAGGGTTGTAGTGACACACTCGCGATATGATATGATGCACGATATTCAGCTCACATTACAATTCGCTACACTTTCATGCTTTTCTGAAAAGTTTTAAAGGTACAAAGTGATTTGGTGACATCTTGTGAGTTCCGTTGACTTGGATTGAATGAACTAAACTGAAAGCATCAATTAAACAACACGAGGCTCCGACTGGCAGCTTGCAAATGCTAGACAAAATGAATCAAAGATGTACTGAGACAATTAGTTTCATTTTTTTTAAAACTGAGTGCAAATTGTAGCTTTCAAGCTTTTAAAAAGTGAAGTGAACAATGGAGAGTTAAAGTGCAGCCAGTGGCCTTCTTAGGCAGCTTTTTTTTTTTTAGCTTTTTTAGATACTGAACATAGGAGGGAGCTGCTAGCCAGTCCAGCCACCAGCTTCACTAAAAATAAACCATGGCAGCCAATAATTCAGTTGGCAGGACCGCAGCTTCATGGGCTCGGTCTCAGGTAGCATTTCCTTGTCCGGTGGTGACGTTTTAGGTGGGCTCGTAGGTTGGTGGTACTTCCAGAGAATTTAACCTTTGCGTGACTCAGCTCACAAACCGCCATGCTTTTGTCTAAATCATCGCTTTCCTTTTTGTCTTTGAACCCAAAACGCTCCCACACATCTGCGTTTAAGCAAGCAGGCGCTGAATTTATACACGGCGCCATTCTCCTGAATCTCTCAGCTCTAACCTGATGAGAAAAGTGTCAGCGTCTGGGGAACTAGAAATGCTCTACAGCGACACCAGCGGCTGGCAGACCGAACTGCTCTTCCTGCAAAGTGTGGGACAGGGGGGATTGGAATGGGCTTAATGTGTCGATACTCACAGCTGAAAAATCAATACTCCCTGGGGAAACAAAATATAGATAAATATCGCAGAATCAATAAAATTGCTCAGCCCTAATACACTATGTCATTAACAACAGATTTAAAACCTGATTTGATTAATAAATAGGCAGTATTGTGTAGGCCTTTCACTTAATAGTGTGGGCCCATCAGGTTCACGTTCTGCGGGAATGCTTCATCACCCACAAGCACAGTTGGAGTGATGATCTGAGTCCCAGGCAGAGGAGCTGGGGGAGGGATATGAAGCCTGCCTTTGATGAGCTGTGATCCAAAGTGGCTTCTCAAGAAGACGCCAGCATCACTACCTCTCCCATAAGCTCCGATATTGATGTACCTCAATTTGTACCTTGCATCACAGACTGCCATTAAGATGGAGCTAAAGTAACCTTTGTAGTGAAAAAATCTACAACCACTGTTGGCTGGTGGTCTCACTCTAACATGTTTTCCATCTATGGCCCGACACAGTTGGGATAACTCCACAGCTCCCAAAAGTCACTTCTGATCACTTCCCACTGTTCTCCCACTGGAAAAGACAAACTTATCCTTGAGCGCAATCCACATTCCATGGCACACCTCCCTGACAATGCAGCGGAACCCAGCTTGAAACGATGTATGTTGAGCATAAATGGGCCTTAAGGGTGCACAAGATATGTGAGAAAATCAACGGCCCCACAGCGTGCCTTGTGAACAGTGGTTCGACCTAGGCTGGGTCATTGTGGGAGATGTGCGCTTGGGCACAGTTCACGAACCAACAGAGGTTTACAAGGCAAACATCCTAAACAATGACCGCGTATCCTTCCATGTCCAAACCTGGACATGGACATCATGGCCCAAACCTGACTGGAAATCCTCCAATAAGCTGTTGCTGTGGAGAAGTCACAGAGTTGTTTAGCAACTGCTTTCTCCAGAATTTTGGGGAGAAAGGGAAGATTCGATATTGGTCTGTAGTTGGTCGAACTTCTGGATGCATTCTGGTGCCATCCTGGGAAATTCTCATTGGGGTGGCCAGGCACAACATGGATGCAATGTTGCTGCAGACCAGACTGACATGTCTCACACATGAGGTTAAGATCACTTTCGTGTCAGAAGTCAAGGCAATTATGAGCGCAAGACCTCTTGTGACCATATCCCCTGACCCAGATATGCCCACAGTGCTCACCCCAGCGATGCTCCTTACTCAGAAGGTGAGTGCAGTTTCAGCCCCTTGTGGAAACTTTGGCACGTCTCAGTTTTATGGCAAGCAGTTGCAACAAGTCCAGTGTCTTGCTGACACGATTTGGAAGAGATGGAAGGGAGACTATCTGTCTCCACTACAGAGCTGCAGGAAGTGGACAAAAGACAAGCCAAATGTCAAAGAAGGAGATGCTGTCTTGCTGAAAGACAGCCAAGCCCACAAGAACGAATGGCCAGTGGGACTGGTTGTAAAGACTTTACCAAGCAGTGACAGTCCACAAAGCAGAGTTGTGGATTGTTAAGGATGGGACAGCTAAGGTGTTTTTAAGGCAGGTCTCAGAGATTGTCATCCTTCTTTCAGAGACTAAGTGACAGGATTGGAATGTACAGTATATTTTTCCAAAAGGCACTCCCCTTTGAACTTGTGTATATCTAGAGTGTTATAATGTAATTATACCAAGAGGGATTGTACTGCCTTTAAAGGGTTAAAAAGTTAAAATGTTAAGTCAAAGTTAACAAGTGAATTATTGAGCAGGTTTAAAAAGGCTATATTCTTTGGTTTAGAGCCACCGCGTCAAAGAGACTGCTCTTTTCTGTGGTTTAGAGAAACCATATCAGTGCGAGCGCTCTGTTTGTTAAGTTCCAGCTATGCCATGTTTTTTCTATTGCACTGCAGTGAATTTGAGCACACACCAACAAAGCGTACTGCTGAAATCACAATGTTACAGTTTATTGACGCTTTTGCCTTGGAGACTATTTATCTGTAAGTATATGTGAACAGTCCTTAAATGCTCGCGTATTTTAGTGAAGAATTTTGTATGTTTTTGGAGAATGTACTCTGCTAGCTTTCAGCAGAAGCTAACTCTTCATTTTAAGTGATTGATTGATGTGCGCTAATTGAAATGCACTGATACAATGCTTTGATGGTTTGATGTGTAACTGAATTGTGTTTCCATCTCTGTAATATTTTTCAGTTTTACGAGTTGGAAAAACGCAATTACACTTCATTATAGGACAAGAAAAGTCAAGCCTTGTGGTTTGTTGAAGGTCTTTTATCCGTTAGCTGACTGTCTAGCTTTGCATACACACTGCGAGGGCAGTACACCTCATACACAGGACAATCACAAAGAGAGCTGATAGACAACATTTAGCCAGAAATGACACTGACAGCAGAGGGAGAAAAAAAACGAACATGCCACTCACAGAAAACCTGCCCTTAACTGATTTCATCTCTGCTTAATTGAGCTGACATCATGAAACTTTGGTGTCCTGACTGCTCCACACCGTCTACGATTACTGGCAGGAAGATGTGTTGTCATCTAACAGCTAGTTTTAAAGTCATCTGCTGACAACAGCACAGAGAGACCATATGCCTGCCTGGACTGTGCCTTGGAAGTACATACTTTTAACACAGGAGCACTTGTTGGGACAGTAAGTTGTGAAGCCTTGAAGCCTGAATCTGTTCAGTATGGCCGTCTGGTTTAGATAAACCTGGATCAACGCTTTGGGCTCCTGATGACAGCGCCCCTGCGTGTCAGTGCTGTCCTCCTCCTGGTTACTAGCCGCTGACCTCCAAAACTGCTATGACTAAACAACGACTGAACAACGGTCCTGTGTTCCAGCCCCACATCCATCAGCAAGGGCCCACGTCCCTCTCTGCCTGTGCAAGCTGAGCTTGTCTTGGCCAGAGACTCTGACACAGACAGACTTCAGTCACAAACGTTAGTCATATGATTGTTATTTTAATCCGTGTCACTGTTTCAGTGGAAATCTAGAACATCGGTCGGCGGGAGAATCTGAGTCCACGTAGCTCGGAATTAATTCTCCATT
This sequence comes from Aulostomus chinensis, assembly GCF_037954235.1. NCBI lineage: Eukaryota > Metazoa > Chordata > Actinopteri > Syngnathiformes > Aulostomidae > Aulostomus > Aulostomus chinensis. Next base: position 26,960,158 of record NC_141330.1, read on the forward strand.
CTGACTTTTTTTTTTTTTTTTGCAGACTTTGACATTGACACGATACCAGCCAACAGCTGCCAGTGCTAACAGCTAAGGTCAATCCCCTCAGCTCTACCCTCCTTAATACTCCTCGCATCAAAAGTGAAAGTCACTCATTTCTAGGTTGCGGTCTGAGATAAAACACTGGTGGAGGTCAAAATAAAAAAAACTATTATTTTCTTTGCGTGACCCGCAACACTGGCATAGGCCACAACTTTACTTTATGCCACTGTTGGTGTCAAATTATGGGAAACAACAGACCAAGTGATTTTGTTCATCAGGGGACCTGTAGCCTCTCTCCTTCTCTGCTTCCCTTGTTGCTCACTCTTCCAGCTGACTATCGCCATTCCCAAATAATTAATTGAGATTACATGAATTGTTACGATTGAGAAATATGCCGACCTCATGGCACACAACTCTGTCATTATAAAGACATATAGTTTCTTCAGTGTACATATAGTCCAAGTTCAATAACACAATGATGCCGACACAAGAAAATATACTCCAGCATTCATTTACATCAAAAGTGACAGTGCCAGCAGTTTGGATTGATTTGCTGTTTGGTCCGGAAGCAGACCTTGGCCCATGATTTGAGACGCGCCACTATAAACCAATAAGTTCTCTTCCTTCAATCTTCAAGATGGCAGAAAAATGTGTTCCAGAGAAGATCATTAATCACCTGAGCACTGGTCTGCACAGCCAGAGCAGTTTGGCTACAGGAAACACAACACTACTGAGACAGCCACCTGCTTCTTTCTAGCAAAAGTCTGAGATAAATGAAGGTGGTATTTTAGGAACTATTTTATTTTCCTTCATTTAAGCAAAGCCTTCAGTGCAGTAAATCATCAGCTTCTGATGGCCAAATGGTCATATTTTAACCTTTCTCTCAGCTCTAAGAGAGTGATATAATCATACTGTAGATTTCATTCAATACGGTGTGTTACACCTCCAAAAACGTCCTCCATGTACCTCAAGGTTTGGTTCTGGGGCCATTACTCTTTTGCTTGTATATTGATACTGTGCTGATTCACTGTCCACCAGAAGCCTCTATGACCACCTCTTCCAATGACTGGGACTTTCTCATTCATAGTTTCATGTGTCACAAACATATTGTTTTGTGTTCTAAAAGGTGAGTACCTGAAAAAGACCCTGAGCTGTTAGTACTCCAAATGAAATGAGCGGTGGGACACAAACTTTGCTGTGGATCCACAGTTAAGCTTCAGAAGGACAACTTAAGTGATTTGGGTAGAGAATCAAATTTAATGTGTCCAATTTTTTTAAGCTATCACTTCATCTACATTACATTTTAATGCAATGATAATGTCACATTTGACTTTCTGGATAAGAAGCTGGGCACTGGCATGTACGATTGCATTAAAACTTATCAAAATGGTTCACAGACAAGCTCTTGTTCCTTTAGATAAGGAGCTCCACACACGTCACCACTGGAGAATTTGATAGAAATATGATATGCTGAGCTGGGGAAACAATAAATATACAGACTATTTTGGTCTAAAAAAATCCTTTGTTGGAGCCACACCTCCTCTCAATGCGTTTATATAGAGAAACTCAAACTAGGACAATTTAGGTGAGTGCCTGGTTTCATTTAGAAGAAGTGCCTTTGGTCAGTGTTTTCACACGGAGCTTCAAAAACCGGCAACACAATACCAGGTGCAGGAGGGAATTGGAGCCAAACATCTGAAAGCAGGGTTATTAGGAAATAAAAAACTTTACATAATCCATTAAAACAAAAACAAAAAAACCTTTGGTGTACGAACTCATTTTTTATGTAGAGGAAATATGCTGTTTCTGTGTCGAGACAATTTTATGATGATGCTTTCCAGTGATATGTGTCAGTGATGAATGTTTCAGGTATCATGGGTGTTTTTGCTGCTTTTTCGGTTGCGCCGTGATGAACTTATATTGGTTATGATAATTGTTGTTGCTGCAGTTCTTGACATCAACCTGCCAAGGGACCACAGATGGAAATTAGACCGGTGGGTAAATCTGGTATATTTACATTGGATCATAAATGTTCATGAATATGCACTGTCCCTATTTCAGTAAATAAATATGAAATCTGAAGACTCACAAGGATTTTCTGGAGGGAGACCAAAGTTGTTGTTTTTTTAACTCTCTATTTCCACACGTTTGATTCCACAAATGGATTCGCTTCTTCACTGTGCTCTCCTGCACACCACCACAGCATAACGGAAAAAAAAAAAACTATTATGGAGGCAAAACAGAACTGGACCGATGCAAGACTGACGTCTGTGATAGACCTGCCTAGATGTGCCGACACATGATGGATTGCCACGTAGTTCAGCCATATCACTGCACATCGATCTGCTTTACAAGTAAGAGCGATATCTTTCTAGGGGAGCTGCTGGCGAGACAAAGCAGCGCAGATGGTTGACGACAGCACATTAAAGGTCTCTGTGGTTCAGCGGTCACTATTAGTGACCCGCACAGGTCTTTTTTTCCTCCTACATCCCGTCATCACAGCTGCCTGGTGCCTGAAGCCAGCCTCCAGCTTGTGAAGGAAGCAGAGCTTCCTCCAGACAAAGGTATGACTGTTAGTCACGACATCAAACGCCCACCACTCTATTTTAAAGTTGTTCTCACAGGGCTTCGTCTGTCCGGCCGCTGGATCAGTGACCTTCTGACTCTGTCTCGGCGTGTGCACACTGAATGCAATTTTTACACACAAATAGAACTATGAAATCAATTCAAAATAAATTAAATGGTGCAGCTCTTGGCATGGAACTGGAATAAGACAGGACCGTCAACACACACATTTGACTGCAGGGTCACTTGTGCTAATGTGCCGCTCGAGTGTTCCCCTCAGGAGAGGAGGAAGGAAACGCAACTCCTGTTTACGTACGATTTAAGAATCTTTTAGGTGAGAAAAGGAAGGATGGAAGCATGAGGTCAGAGATGTAACACATAATAAAATATTACATTCACACATGTTAAACTACATTCTACATTCAGTCTCTAAGAAGCAATGTAACTGAATATGTCAGACATCCGTGTTTATGAGGCTCAACTCAGTAGTACATGGAAACGGAGACCAGCAGTTCCAGTGGGTTCATTCTTGTATTTGTACTATAATTTAACCTCTGTACAGTGTATATCCAAAATCCTCCTGAAGTACCAGGATTTATGACTCAATAGTACTAGAGCACAAAATACGAATCCCTTCAATGACCGTGTTCATCGGGGATCCCAGTTTCCATCAATACATTTGGATGTTTTTTGAAAAACTGCACTGGAACAGGTTGAAGGAAACTGCCAGATCTGAAAAAAACTCCCAAGTTTTACAAAAAGTTTGAACACTCGCTGGAGGTGGTTTTGCCTCTGCAGAAAACAGGAGATGAAACCCCTTAATTTGAAGCAGCTGTGACGTAACAAATGTAGAACTCAGACTATCAGCCGTTACCTCGGGGGGACCGGAGCGCAGAGGAACCTGTCCGAGGAAAGAGAAGCCTCGCCTGCGTGTGTGAGAGGGACAGAAAAGGAGGGATTATTAGCATTTTTCTTTGACAGTCCAAATGTGAAATGAAACAGCAAGTGGACAAATGAGTGAGTTTCCAACCTGACTGGCTCAGGCCTCCAATTTAATATCAAATGGAATTCTTCAATGAACTCAGGTGGCTGAGGGCAGACTGTGGCCTTCCTGAATCCTACATGGGGTTTGTTTTCCTCTTAGTCTTCAGGTTACGAAGTCCTGACTCACTGTCTGACTCACTGCGCCGGAGACAGCATCCCCTGTGTTACATCGAGCCGTGTGAGTGTGCTCTCCCTCTTGGCAAAGTCCCTGTCGCTGTGACCCGCCCCCCTGCAACAGCAGTCAGGTGTGTATTTTGGTGAGAGTGAATATTTTGAATACATGTTTGACGATCAGCCAGCGAGAGGTGAGACTGGAGCAGTCACACAGTCCCCTGAATGAGACACTCCTCTCTCAGGCTGAGCTTCATTTTTGTCAAGTATTAATCACATAGTGACACATGAAAGAACCTGAGTGCACAAGAAGGCAATCACAACAATGCAGCCTTCAAAAGTACAGCGCTGCTGGTCTCTGGCTTTCCTCAAGAAAAAAAGACAGACTTTTCAATTCAAACAGTTTTAAAAATTTAGCAAAACAAAATGTGATCGTCTCTACCTTAAAAAAAAAAAACACACCCAGATTTTAATGAGATGAAATTCATGAATCTTCACATCTGCATGTTGCTTAGCCACCAGAAACGTCTAGAGCAGTCATTCACAGACACAAGGTTTTAAACTGGGTTTTAACTGGAGAAATAAAACTGGAGTAAACAGTGTCTGACTGGAAGAGAAGAACCAACAAGAAATATAAGGCTCTGGAGAACGATTCAGGAGAGGGACAGCGGTGATTCAGATGCCGGAGATCTGATGAGGAATCATGATCATAATCATAATAACTTTATTTACAAAGAACTTCTCAAAGTTTCACCAGAAACAGATCTTCCAGATTCGGCTGCAGGGGAGCGCTGGGGACGGAGTAGGGGAGACCAGGGCCGCTCTGAACACCGTCTCTCTCAGCACACGTTAGCTCTTGATTTCACACCAGATTCTTCAATGGAAGCTTCAACTAAAGACATTTACCACCTTTTTACGCTTTCATTTTCCACAATTGAAAAAAAACCCACATGAATGACAAAGACCTGCAGAGGAGGGAGAGACAGAATCTCCATTTCGCCTCAAGAATGTTAAAATGTTTAGGCTGAGCACGCAAAGATACAATTAAGTCCAAACTAATATGATGACATAGGCTGTAGATAGAGCGTGTGTGTTCGTGTGTGCATGCGTGTGTGTGTGTGTGTGTGAGGGAATGTGTGCTTAATTCCCTCACTTGAACCGACTCCTGACTCCAGCAGCAGGAGGCTGGATGAGCATTATTAACCGAAGACGTTGGTTTTGGACACACCCGTGGCTCCCCTTGAGAATGTAGGAATCATGAATATGTGCACACACGCACACGAGGTGAGGGAATTTGAACTGCATTCTGGTGTTGTTGTTTTTTTCATTTTCAAAAGAAACCCTATCAAAAGACACTGTGTTATTCTGTGTTATTATCATGAGAAATACGAGTTTGAAATCTGGCGGTCAGAATGACCTCCCGTGACCTTTCTAGTAGGAGTGGAGTTCTGCCCTTTCAAGTGTTAGGTCGAGGCGTTTGATTACCCAGACTGCATTGCTGTCACAGCAAACACCTGACACACCAATTTTATTTTTTTTTTGGAGGGGGGGCTGTGCAGGTGTGTCATAGAGATGATTTGCTGAATGCTGATGACACTGAATGGCTTTGACGTGTTTCCATGCTAATGTGAGTACTACAAGTGTGTGTGTGTGTGTGTGTGTGTGTGTGTGTGTGTGTGTGTGTGTATATGTGTACACGCACCAAAGCAGGATGTGTAAGTGTCTAAGTTACACTGACAAGATGCTTCTTAATGTCGACATCTGGATAAATGCCTCTTTAAGCTCCTTGACTAGATCACCCTGCTCCGCACACACACGCGCGCACACACACACACACACACACACACACACACACACACACAACCTTGTAAAGAGCATCAAAATGTCACATGTCCAAAGACACAAACACAGATTTATGGACGGCGGCAGACTGGAGGCTGCTCAGCCAGATGAACACGGAGAGGCGTGAGCAGGCTTGTATCCTCCTAATGTAGCAAGGTCATGCAGGTATGGATGAGGCTGCTTGCACGCCTTATTAACGAGGACGCACAGTTAATGGGCTTGTTATCATATCACTACAGGCCTGGGTAGTTGGTGCCGTTAAGATTCATTCCAGCTCAGCAGAGTGTCACTTTGTCACAGCCCTGATGGAAGGTAGGAGGCCCTGCTGTGTTTGTACGAGACACGGCGGGAAGTTAATGAACTCCAATGAAAAGATACTGGCATCCATACTCACCGTGTGGAGCCTGTGCCTCACAACAAGCAGACCTTGAACCACAGGGTTGATAAGATATATAACAAGGAACTCTTTAAAATACTTTTGAAGAGTGCAGTCAAAGTTTAAGCTCCCAGTTCACAGTGTGAGTACGAGGAGCCTGGCATTGATCCTGAGGGAGGGCCGGAGAAACCCAGCAGCCTCAGTCCGGTGATTCCAGCCCAGTTGGTGCGTGAGCGTAAACGCTGCTGCAGCCAGTCTGAGAATCAGTCACTCTCTGAGGAAAAGTTGTCACTCCTGCCCCGGACTCGTCCGGCCAATGAGAGGGCTGAACCCGTATGATGGCACTTCTTCAATCTTTTTCCAAGCTGGACCTGATTCTCATAATCTTTTCTTCATCTGCGAGAGGGGAATGACGTGCACAACATCCCCTCGGTGTGGAGCCAGAGCAGAGCACGCTGCAACGGGACAAGCGGCTGCTGTCAAGTTACTCCCACTAAGAGAGACAGGCTCAGACTGTCGTGATCGCTGTCGCACAGCAGAGCTGAGGGGAGAAACTAACACACACGTGCCTCCAGCTGTATCCCGCCATGCTTGTTGTGCTGTGTCCTGCTGTCGCTCGGCCTCACTTTGAAATATGAAGAGATTTGAGTAGCTGATACAGACAGGCCCAAGTTTTGCTCCACACACATGCATCACTCATAATGGGTCAGCTGTGAAAGTGGTAGCAGTACGAGCCTGTCGATAGGGACAAAAGCGCTTTTAACGGGCAGAATTAGACCCACTTGATCAGGTCAGTGATTCTGGAACTGAGGCACCCAGCTCCATCGAGGGGTACGTCGAAATGAAACAAGTCAAAATCATGTAAAATCAAATACGATTAATATATATATTATTATCAGAATCCTTTATTAATCCCCGGGGGGAAATTCTGTTGTTACAGTTTTAAACTTGCTCTTGAAAGTACCATAAAAATAAGAAATGACAAATCCCAATAATTAGTAAAGTGCAGACTTTAAGAAATAAGATAAGTTTAACAATATTGCACAGTTTAGTAATTCCGCGTTATTATCGTGTTTCTGATTTGAGCGATTTGTCCATTATTGCACAGTTGAATGTTGTTAGGTGCATTGAAGAAAGTGTGTATCACTCAGAGGGAGGAGTCAAAGAGTTTGATGGCCACAGGTAAGAATGACTTCCTGTGGCGCTCTGTGGTGCGTTTAGGTGGGATCAGTCCAGCACTGAATGTGCTCCTGTGTTTGACCAGGACTTTATGGAGGGGGTGATGGATGCTGTCCAAGATTGTGTGGAGTTTGGACAACATCCTCCTCTCTGTCACCACCGTCAGAGTCCACCTTTGTCCCTACAATGTCACCGGCCCTCCGGATGACTTCGTTAAGTCTGTTGGCATCTGCTACCTTCAGTCTGCTGCCCCAGCACCCAACAGCAAACGGGATGCCACTGGCCACCACAGACTCAGAGAACATCTTCAGCAGGGTCCTGCAGACGTTAAAGGACCTCAGTAGAGACGGCTGAGGCCCTTCTTGTAGACCGCTTCAGAGTTCTTAGAGAAGTCCAGTTTGTTGTCCAAGTACACCCCCGGGCACTTGTAGTCCTTAACAATGTCCACACTGACCCCCTGGATGAAAACAGGGGTCACTGGTGTCTTTGTCCTTCTGGGGTCCACAATCAGTTCCTTTGTCTTTGTCACACTGAGCAGGAGCTGGTTCTTCTCACACCATGTGACAAAGTTCTCCAGCACAGTCCTGTACTCAGTCTCATCACCCTTCCTGATGCATCCAACTACTGCAGAGTCGTCAGAGAATTTCTGAAGGTGGCAGGACTCTGTGTTGTAGTTGAAGTCAGAGGTGTAGAGGGTGAAGAGGAAGGGAGACAGGACTGTCCCCTGTGGAGCCCCAGTGTTGCTCACCACTCTGTCTGACACACGGTGTTGTAAGCGTACAAACTGTGGTCTTCCAGTCAGGTAGTCAACGATCCAGGACACCAGAGGAGCCTCCACCTGCATGGCTGTCAGCTTCTCACCCAGCAGCACCGGTCTGATGGTGTCAAAAGCACTGGAGGAGTCAAAACAGGCTGGAAACAGACAAAGACAGGAAGTGACACGCACAGCAAGACATAGGAGGGAAGAGCTGACAAAATAAAACAGGAAGGAACGAAGTGAACAAAATACAGAATCACAAATTATAAACACACAATTGAAAAACAAGAAACACATTAGAACTACCAAACAAATCAGTAATTTCACGAACTAAAGTTGAAGTCGGGATCTAAACTGGATCCAGAAGTGTCCTGACGTGACAATCCCCTGCCGCTAATGTTTGCTGCACGTGAGACAGGATGGACTCAAGCCGTCTCCACCTCGGATTCAGCTGGACTGAAGATGAGCCGAGGACCCCGTGTGTGGTGCAGTTCTCACCAGTGAATCCATGAACCAGCAACAACCTGGTGGGAGGCTATGCCACTGTGTATTTTACTGTCGTCATCGTGGTGGAAGACAGAGAGCCTGTTACTTACTTTGAGGAGTTTGAGAACTGCTGGATGAGGTGGCTGCAGGCTCCGGGGCTGCAGGCTCCGGGGCTGCAGGCCGCGCTGCCCTTGCTCCAGACTGGAGTGATTACTTAAACAGATGTGTCCATTACTCACTTGGACTTAAAAAGGTTAGGGCGATAGAGTCGAGGGTGAAGAACAATTGAGGTTCCTCTTTTATCTCATTGTGTTGCAACGCAATGTGTTAGGCAGTACTTTTATCACTGCATGACATTTGCGTTGTGAAGGAGTAAAAAGGCGCAGTGAGACCCGCTGATGTTCTTCACGTGCATCGACTGAGGAGGGTGAAGGTCATCCTGCTGTAGACGCCTGCATTATCCTGCTGTGTTGCACTGTCAAGACTTTGTTGCAGTTTGTAAGTGTTCTCTTCTGGTCTCCGCAATCAAATTAATAAGCAATCAGAGATGTACAATGAAAGCTCTTGCGCTCTAATTAAAGCAACAGAGAATCAGCCCCCCCCCCCAACCCTGTCTCCTAGGGGATGAAAACAACACGCAGCACAGCACAGTTCAACATGTAGTGTTTCCTGGTGGCAGCAGACCTATAAAACTGCACATTTTTGCATGTTGCTGCTATTTGATGTGTGTGTGTTGTCAGCAGCCACATTGTGCAGTCTTTACTAAAATGCCACAGCTTGGGTGCTCGTAACATTCTTCATCTCAGCATCAGTGCCTCCCCCCTGCTAGCCACCCTGCAGAAACCCCCATCACACAACTTAATGATGTGGAAGATTCATCTCGACGCCCAAAATAAGCCATTATCTAACTGGCAATAGACACGTTGAGAAGCTGTGATACTCCGTCATGTTGTCACACTGCCCACCGATGCTCCGGCTGCTCCCAGGACGCACGCGTCTCTTCAGTTGCTAAGAAAAGGGGACTGTGGTGGTGGTGCCACATTGTTAAGGAACAGCAGGAGGATGATGTGAAGAATGAGAAACCATCGTACTTGATTAGCTTGGAATTGCCATCGTGGAGAGTCACACCAGGAAGGAGAAGCTGTAGAACACTTAATTAGCAGAGAAGATTGCGGGTTATGAGACTATTTAGTTTTATCCTCCATGGAAAATGATAATTATGACATTGATTGATGCTCTCTGTCAGCAGCCTCTGTGAGTCAGACGTCATCGTGGGAAGGCAACTCTTCCTATTGCATGTTGCCAGAACTGAAGTAAGTCCATGTGAGAGATGTCGTCGTTGCATCCGACAGGTCACTGAGGCTGTAGTCCCTGCAGGCGGGGACGTTTCGAACTCTAATGAATCCAAGAAGATGCTCGACTCACAAGGGTCAGCTCCACTGATGAGGGAGCTCCTATTTTCAAAAGCATCTGCAGTAGGTTTGCGCCGCTCTGCTCGGCCGACTCTCAATTATAAAAGACAACCAATCACCAGTTCACCCTCCAGGCCAAGTGATGTCGTGGAAGCTGTTTTGAAGAGACTTCCAGGAGTAACTGCTAAACTAGCAGTGGCCATTTCTGCCGTTACCATCGCCACATACTGCCACTGATTAACAGCTGCTAATCAGTGTCTGACTCATTAAAATGACATAATTTCTTTTCATTTGAAAGGGTTTATTTTTATGTGAAAAAGAAAGCACAAGCAAAAAAGAGAACACAAGGATTATTCATCAGACACCTGCTGGAATCCTTAAACGTCGAGTTGACTCTGTCACCAGCAGCATCAACACTGTGGTCTCCCGTGGCGGGACGCATTAAACGACGACTAATCTGTCTTAGAACTAAACGTTGATTTGTTCTTGAGTATCATCTGTGCGTTTTTACACATGAACGCTGCAACTAAACAAAAGAAAAAGAAAAAGTTTTTACACAATGACAAACGTACTGGACATGGAATCATGACATTTAAAGATGTTAAAAAACACTAACAGGAGCGAGGTTTTCTCAGGGGTAAAGAAGGGGATTTTTTTCAGAATCAGAAGAAAATGAAATCTACTATGTTGGTAAATCAAGATGTGTTATCATAGGGGCCCACCTTTTTAGAGGAATATCATTTATAATATAATTTTTCTGTTGTTGCTAACCCCCCCCCCCCCCCTCCACTGTTGAACTGTTGATGGTGGAGGTTTGAGCCAAGACATGCTAATCATCTTTCTAGCCACTACCAGAAGAAAATGTAAATATTTAATGAGTTTGTCCTCTGCCCCCCATCTGGAACTGCCCCAGTAACAGGATTTCAGGATTTAACGTGTTCCTTTCAATGTTTACCGTGTTCCTTTCAGGATTTACCGCGTTCCTTTCAGGATTTACCGCGTTCCTTTCAATGTTTACCATGTTCCTTTCAGGATTTACCGCGTTCCTTTCAGGATTTACCGCGTTCCTTTCAATGTTTACCATGTTCCTTTCAGGATTTACCGCGTTCCTTTCAATGTTTACCGTGTTCCTTTCAGGATTTATCGCGTTCCTTTCAATGTTTACCATGTTCCTTTCAATGTTTACCGTGTTCCTTTCAGGATTTACCGTGTTCCTTTCAATGTTTACCATGATCCTTTCAATGTTTACCGTGTTCCTTTCAGGATTTACCGCGTTCCTTTCAATGTTTACCGTGTTCCTTTCAGGATTTACCGTGTTCCTTTCAATGTTTACCATGTTCCTTTCAATGTTTACCGTGTTCCTTTCAATGTTTACCATGTTCCTTTCAATGTTTACCGCGTTCCTTTCAGGATTTACCGTGTTCCTTTCAATGTTTACCGTGTTCCTTTCAGGATTTACCGTGTTCCTTTCAATGTTTACCGTGTTGCTTTCAGGATTTACCGTGTTCCTTTCAATGTTTACCGTGTTGCTTTCAGGATTTACCATGTTCCTTTCAATGTTTACCGTGTTCCTTTCAATGTTTACCATGTTCCTTTCAATGTTTACCGTGTTCCTTTCAATGTTTACCGTGTTCATTTCATCTCATTTTGTCTACTGAATCATTGCGAAAGTAGAGTTTAGTTTTTTTTAGTTGATTACACTTTAGTATGTTCTTCCTCTTTAAGAGATTGGTAATCCCCTTAATATTAGTAATAAAGTTTAAGTTATTCATTTTTCAAGGAGGTAAAATAGAATGAAAAATAAACGTCTCAACCTCACTGCTGTGTGTCTGCTCGTAACGTAATATTTGCTCTGTCATATAAACTCTCTTTGTTTGTGCCATTTCCAAGTATGTTTGCCATGAAAACTAAACTAATAATTATCCTACACAACACACAAAAAGGCTCAGGAGAGTTCTCATTGGGTGTCTGTGTCCCACAGCGTTGTCTGATAGGCAGCCGGCCTGAGAACGTACTTGAAATGGTTCCATTATTCTTCTGATCAAAAACTCTGGTCTAAATCATCATCTGGGGCTTATAAAAACAATAATTTTGAGGTAAATGACAAACGTAGCCACTTCTGGTCCATCTGTATAGATTTCTTGACTTCAATTCAGCAAATAACACACTTCAACATCTAACCACACCCACTTCCTGATGAAGTCTCACCCACGTCCGGAGTATCACAGACCAGGTCGGGTTAAGTGTCAAGTCACTGGAATGGAACCAGTTCAGAGTCATGTGTCTTTGTCAGGGTTCAAGCCTCAAGCCCAGTAACCCTAACCTCATTTGAGGGGAAAAACAAACGAATCAAACCCTGAGTCACGTCCACTCAAGTCGTGAATTATTGCTGACAGTCCTGAGTCCTTTAGTTAAAGCTCCGTCGTTTCTCATATTTTTGGGTTCCTGCAACTGTTTTGGTCTGAAATGAAACAAAAGAAACGACCTCACCGAATGGCGTCAACAGTTTTTTTTATGAAGTCCGGGTGGAGTCAGTCGTTTCTGAAGGTTCATGAGATGTGAACTTGACATTTGGGGCAATAATGGTTGCTGGTGACTGGCCTCTGACCTTTAGGCTGTCATACCTTTTGGAGTTTGTCAGTCCCATCAACTCACTCACCCTTGTAAAACACACACTGACTCGAACTGCATTCCATGTTTTCTATAAACTCAGATAATCAGCTGAAGATGGCAAATCTTGAAGTTGGTTTGTTGGAGCCAACAGAAGCATCTGTGATGAAAACGTGAATGTTAGCGTTTATAGAGTTCCTGGGTACGAAAGCTCACTCGAAGCACAGCTGTATATGTTGGTGTGACAGCAGCAGAGGGACCGGGGGAAATACTGTATACTGTGTGTGTGGTACAGCAGCAGAGCACCGTGACTAGAGGAACACAGGTTGTTCATACATAATACATTAGTCGTCCTGCTCCTTAAAACAGGGATCTGTCAGTCCTGGTTAGACCCAGGCCTGAACCACATGACACTGTGTCCCACTTTCATCCCCACTTGGCCTCAGCTCGGGGAGAATAACTCTGCTTAACGTGTTCGGACAACAGCACACAACAGTGAGCTTCATCTCTCACACACACACACACACACACACACACACACACACACACACACGGCTGAGCTGTAGTTGTTCTCTGCATCATCAAGATTTCGGGTGGTGGAGAGTTTGGACAAAATGCTTTCATCAACTAAAAATGACGTTGCTGCAGTCGGGGACCTGTGCGCCACCGGCCGCAACAACTCACCATTGAACTTTGAGACAAACGTTCGAAATGTTCTCAGGAAAAATCCTCTTGGTTTTCGTCATGGAGGTCTGAAAGAGTTGAGTCATGGGTAAGAACACATTTGTGCACGACGTTTTGTGAATGAGGCCGAATAGATTCACCACAGACGTTACAAACGATGCCATGACTTTGTAGGCCTTTACAAACGAGTTTTTAAAATTTAATGTCTTATGAGATGCTAACGGTGTGCTAAAGGTCTTGTCAGGGTGGAGGCTCAAACCATCTGGGTCCAGTTCATGTAAGCACTTGGTTGAGGGGATGTTTAGGAACATCGTCAGGGCTCAAGGTTGAAGATGTTAAAAACACTGCTGGTGTGTGTGTGTGTGTGTGTGTGTGTGTGTGTGTGTGTGTGTGTGTGTGGGGGGGGGGGGTTCCGATTGACCCTTTTCACGATACAACAGCTCATCTCAACTCACAATTAATTCTGCAGCCTCTAGAGTCTTAGCCGTGTTTTCTCTGTCCTCTCCTTGACATCAGTATCATTATAATGTGATTGTCTGATAAAAATGTAAATGTCTCACAGTGTGACAACAACATAATCAAAGTGTGTGACTGCTTTAACATCCGTGGCTGAAATGACACCAAAATGCTTTAAAATTACACATCATCATTTTCTCTGCTGAAATGTAAATAATAAATTGATATAAATTATCAGCCGGCCGTGAACATTTTTTAAAGCCATTCATGTCCTTTGTAGAGTCACATTTTGTTCTTTGTTTTAATCTTTTTAAATTCAAAACTCAACTGTTTCTTGGCTTCAGAATCTGTTTACAGTTGTTCAGAAAACCCAACATGACAATCAGCTGTTACGCAGTAGGATTCTATACAGCATGAGGGCTAAGATACGTGGATAAATGTGGTGTCATTTAACCTTTGGAGGTGTGGGTTATTCTATCCCTCCCTCCATCTTCTCGCTCTCCTCCTGTTGAGGGTGGTGGGGGTGGAGCCTATCCCAGCAGCCTCCCCCCTGGACAGGTCACCAGTCCATGGCAGGGCCAACACATAGAGACAGACAACCATTGGCTCTCCCAGCCACGCCTACGGTCAATTTAGAGTCTGGATTCACCTGGTCCCCTCTTGATGTCTTTGGACTGTGGAGGAAGCTGGAGTACCAGAGAGAACCCAGCAGGAACAGGGAGAACATGGAGACTCACAGAAAGACCCTGTGCTCCAGCCGGGGCTCCACCCACAACCTTCTTGCTGGGGGCCACAGTGAGGACCACTGCTCCATCGTGCCACCTAGTGTAGTTTATTCCCACAACCCAAATAAAAGTACTCTTCATACCCTGATCTCTATGCAGGGGGACGTTGCACTTGTGAGTCCAGGTGGTTCTGAACCTGGCTGAGATTCTTCTCGTCCAGCTGGAGGCCTTTTAGTTGCCAAACAGTGACGCTGCTCAGCAGACAAAGCCAACTTAACAGTATTTACCTCCAGAGCCAAAATGGAGGTGAAGTTGACTCTCCTTTCCACATTTTATTTCCAACAGCCGACAAGGTGGCGCAGATTTCAGTTGTTGTGGGTCCTGGTCTGTGCTTTTGGAAGCACAAATGACACTCTGTCATTGGCTGGTGGAGGGGAGCGGTGCCAGGCTGACAGGATGAGGACTAGGCTGTCACTGTAAGCAGTCAAGCGCTTATTCATGAAAGGAAATTACTCTCTGACAATGGCACTGCTTTGCTTTTGAAGCAGCCTGTCTTTTCATGACTGTAAATCCTCTGGCAAGCACCTCCACCCCACCTGCCCCTCCCAGCTCTTTGCCCCCGCTAACTGCAGAAGTGTGATTGCACACAGCCAGCTTTTCTTACCTCCACACAAAGAAACAGGATTTGTCATCAACATTTTCACACTCTTATAAAATCCTTGAAAGGATAAAGCAAACACTGATGTGATGATAGCTCATATTTTTCCCTTGAGTGCATTTTACGAGGCAGCTAGGTGACTTCTGAAGTTTAAATTCCATAAAAAAAAAGGGTCAAAGTAAATTCGGGCAAAATGCTGGGGAGGACTGGACTGTGATTGGCCGACAGGCAGCAGAGGGAAAGTGAGGCTCATTTAATATCAGAAGTCACAGCAGGTCTTTGCAAATTTTTTTGTTAGCAGCTGGAAGGGAAGCATTCATCTACTGATGCATTTGAAAGTAAGCAATTATAATTGGAGAAAGCGTTATATTAGAAATGCATTAATAAATTTCCAACATTGTGAGGTGGACTTAATCACACCAATTGACGATTGTGGAATAATAACAAATGTCAAGCATTTCTAATGTTGGTGGGGAAAAAAAACTTAAAAACAAAACTGTTTAAGATTTTAAATTTCATCTGCAGCTGCACCGCCCCAGCATCACCGTCCCCCAGAATCAGAACCCTCACTTCTCCTTGGCTGATTCCCCGTATGGGACTCACACACAACGACATTGTTACAACTTGTGACACTCGATCAAGCCGTCCTCCTAATTAGAGCTGTCAATCTGCTGAAAATTATTCAAGTTGCATAATCATTTAAAAATGTGAATAATGATACAGGGATTTCACACCCTGTCATCCAAGAGAGAAACACCTGCCTGCTGATCAATACGGTGCAGGTGATTTATTGATGTTTGAGTGACAGACGCTGGCTCGTGGCCTTGGTAATCACAGTCAAACAGTAGTAGAGAACCAGATGATGTGCTTTTGTTCACCCACACGATATCTCTCCCCACCAGGTGGTTTTGTGCCTAAAGCAAACCAGATATTAATTGAAACAATTTTAATTATTTATTGTAATTGTACAAAGACACAATAAAATGTGTTCTCAGTGTTTAATTCATCATCTTCCTCAGCAGCGAGTGGATCTTTGTCAGCAACAAGAACCTAACCTTGACGGCGGCGTGTACGCTTCCGCACGGAGAAGGAATCTTGTTGTGGGGAAACAGCGCTAACCACTGAGCTAATGTGCTACTTAGGTTGCTGAGAGGATTCAGGAAACACTTTCTTACACTTCATACTGTGTGTCTCGTTACCGTCCTCAAGGAACACTCCGTAGAGGATGCAGCGGGCTTTTAAACACTGCTTCTGTTGAAAAAAGAGGTGCACTGATGTTTGTCGAGCTATAGTGAGAAAGTTCAGATAAAGAGGTTGATCAGGGTGGCGTGACGGCTGCTTGATTGCAACCACAAGTGTCTCCATGATATGTTGTCAATGTAATCATGTACCAGCTCTAACCCTAAGACCTGCTGAGGTTTTGGCACCACAGACGAAGGATTCAGAGGATGGAACGACTGTTGTTGAGCTTCAAATACACACTTTCTACAAGGTTGTGCTAGAACCGGTCTCAGCTTCTGAAGCAACCTGTATTGACACTAAACGTGTCATTAGTCCATTGACAGCCCACCATGTCTCACGTTTCTGTCAGCCTCAGACTGCGATGAAGCAACACTATCAGCCACCTGAGAGAACAGGTTCCTCTGGCCAGAACCATACGCAAGTCTACAAAATTGGAATTTGACATTTTGTGCCTCCGTCTGGTCTCTCAGAAAATGTTTGTGTTGCTACAGTCGTGCGGAACGTTTCCTCGAGAGAACAAATTTCACAGATACTTGAATGTCAAAAATGAGCCAAAACAACAAGTGATTGATTTGGCATAATTCTTTTTAAATTCTATTTTCCATTTCCGATACCTTAAAGTTAGGTAGCTGAATTTTGGGCAAGATGTGGCACTCCGTCTAGTTTTGCTGCATTTTACACTGCAGAATAAATCTCTTAATCAATGATTGCAGGGTAATCGGTGGTGAAGATCTGTGGTAGTCGTAAATTAACAAGTACATTTGTAACTGGCCTGCTCAGATCAATAGAAGCCATTTGCAAGAATCCCAACCAACAAAGAGACGAGTGGGATTTTACGCTCTTATTCTTATTGTGGAATGGGGCTGAATCAGGACCCCTCTGTTTATAAGTGTGTTGCAACAGATTTTCACGTGCGCCTCCAGGATTTTGATGCTTGGGTCTGTATTCTCATTTGTGTGTGTGTGTGTGTGTGTGTGTGTGTGTGTGTGTGGGCCCCGGTGTGTGAAGACCTTACGACTGTCTGGGTTCAGAGAAATTCCTCTCTCTCTCTGGATAGCATCTACTCTCTGATGAGGGCAATATTGCTGGCTGCGAACAGGTAGAGTCACCAGCCTTGAACTGTTTCCTCTGTTCCTCCTTTACTGAATCCCAGAGGCTCGTGTCTCTGAGCAGAGTTTGGCTTTGAAAAATGATCAGTGCAGCGAGCGAGCGAGGGCTGTGAAACAGACAGCCAAACATCAATTTGTATGAATCAAGCAGCCAGTTCTCTTGGCGTCAGGAAAAGTTGTCCTCTTTGTGTTCCAAATGGAGAGTTAATGAAGCCAGAAGTCAGGTCTTTGAGAGAGACTTGGTGATGGGGCAATTATGGTGACCTGAAGTCCACAGGAAACCAATTTTATATTAGTAGCCGGCTGACAGACTGCTGATGAGAGCTGCATTCACGGCACACACCAGTAACCGGCTGAAGTATGAAGTTCATGTAAGGTTACCATCTACATGGGTCGGTGGGATAAAGCCCTCTGACCCAAATCGCCACAGGTCACTTGTTCCATCACTCAGATAAGACTTTCCCCTTACAAGTCAATGAGTACTTCAGGTCAGCTAGCAGCTACAGAAATTCGACAGATCAAATGACATGCAATTCCGGCATTAAGCTGTATTCAGTAGCAGAGCAGTACTGAAGAGCCTAATATGCAGTATTTTGATACCTGAGCACTTCCAGGTCATGTTTGCTGATGTCAGATGACACGTCCTGATAGTAGCAGCAGCAGTTGGAGGACCAGAATGTCGAGGGACTGATTTCTCTCTCATTGATGATTTTCATGATGGTCTGAACCAAGAGCTCCAACGGTCATGTGTAGTTTTCCAAACCTTGCAATCATCTGTGCCTGAATGGGGGAGGGCACTCCCAAATTGGATGGCTGTCTTCTTCTTCCATCTTTAGATATGTAGTCTGGTTTTCTTTTCTAAAGGTCCTCTTTTAACTTGATTTTAATGTCCTTTCTTTGTTGTTAAGCACTTTGGGTTGCAATTTTTGTATGAAAGAGGGAAAATAATGTTTATTTTTTATCACGTCTATGTTAAATGAAGCCAATCTCTTCAGCGTGGGGGCTAGGTTAGCACAGCAGGCCTGGGTGTGGCTCAGAGGGATTACAAGGGTCGCTTGAATGGGACTGTGGTGGACCAACATGCTGGACCAAGGACACTGGTCACCTGGTGTGAGGGAGTAGGTAAGGAGCCAAACTGACGAGTTAGCAGGAGTCTCTGTTACCAGCATCTACAATGTAGACAGGACACTGATTTTTCCTCCAGTTGGTGCTGATCCCAGGCATGCTACCTGCTGGCTCTCACACCTCACACATATACACACACACACACACACCCCGCTGTCTACCACTTGTCATGAACCTAGGCTACAGTCTCTACCTTCGACACACCCCAGTATGCGTGATAGCGACCTGGTAGCTCACAGCAGGCTATCACGCAGCCTAATTACCAGCCAGTCGGCTATAAGTCAACGGCAGATGGGAATAACCATTCAGTCCCACCCGCCCCTGAGCAAACACTGTCATCCATTTTAATAAAGAGGCCCCTCTGGCAGCCAGGAAGATGATAAGGAGAGCTGAACTGAAACAGGTCGATTCTAAAGCCACATCACTGCTGCAGGAGCATCAGCATCCATACAGGAACACACACTCTCACACACACGTAGCAACAAAACAGAGTTTTGGTGTATGTTGTTGCCGTGTGATTGGCTCTGTTCCCTCACAGTAAGAAGGTTCCATCTGTCCACAGATAAGAGAGCTCCATCACTGTTATGTGGATCAGAACATTGTTCTGGCATCAGGACACATGAAATGATTCTATGTTCCATCCTGAACAGCTTTCAACTGTCCATGCATGTGAGCATAAATCTTCACCTTCATGTGTTTTGAATAATATCAGAAACTGTGTTGGTTGTGGTGATGATGCTGCCATGTTCTTAGCTTCATAGCTAGCCTCTTGCCACTATCCCACAAGGTTTTCAAAAGCATGCGTTTTTAGTAGATACCTCCGCTTAGGATGGCTGCCTGATTCCTGGGAGGCTGTGGACCCTCGTATGATTTAAAAAATGATCACGCTGAACGATGTTACAGATCTGTGTGTAAGTCCATTTTCTAGGGACAAAGACAATCCTTTTTAAAGGTACAATGTTCAACATTTCCACCTCCCCCACTCCTACTGCTCTAATCTCTTCTTGGATATTATTTTTCTTCGTCAACATTTTCGTAACTGGATTGTGTTTTAGAGGGTTGGGTAGTTAACCCAACGTCCAACCCCCAACCTGGAGGACCAGCTGCTGCTTTTCGTCTGGCCTCTACTCTAGAAACCTGCCCGGCATGGTTGGACCTACTGGGGGCTAGATCCCCCGCCGGTATAGCCTTCAGAGTCACAGAGGCACGCAAAAAACCCCACCACGACAAGGTAGCAGCACAGGGGAGTCTTGGATATTTTACTATTGGAATAATGGTAATAAGACAGAAAACATAGTCAGCCTCATTTTGATACATTCGGTGATGTTGCCACACACACAATGACAACATGAACCTGTCAGAGGCAAAGTTTGCAAACTGAACAGTAGCTATAGTTTGTTAGCAACCGTTAGCTTAGCTGTCCATTAGAAAAGTGGGTACTTCAGCCCATTTTGGTCCTCCAGCTTGGACAAGCGTAGAGATGCTGAACCAGTATTGACCTTTGTCTTGTGCCTGTGTTGGTCCGACAGTATTTGAGACTATGATGGAGCGGAGCCTCACTTGGCTCGGAGACCCTCAGGCGTTTGTCAGCTGATGGAACATTAATGTCATTACCATTTTGTAGCAGAATTGTCACGATCCCTGTCTCGTGCTTCCTGTTTTATTTTGTAGTAACGTCCTGTCTTCCTGACCTCCCTCCTGTGATTACCTCATGTGTCTCACCTGGTTGATTGCACCACCTGTGTCTTGTTTCCCCTCTTGTATTTAACCTGTGTGTTTTCCTCGGTTAGGTTGTTGGGTCATTGTTGTCGTTTGCTGTCGCTGCTTGTTGTCAAGCCTCCTGCCTCACGTCACGTCTCCAGGCTCACGTCACGTCTCCAGGCTCCCTAAATAAAACCCTCTTGTGCACCTATCCACTGTCTGCGCCTGGGTCTACTTCCCCCTCACACCTCCCCCCACGCAACAAGAATTTTTTTTTAAATAAGTAGTTTACCACTGTAATATTTCTTAAGGTAAATTTAGACTTTCATTCTGCGCATTTCTAAAACTTCTGTGGATGTACTATTTAAAAAAATATTATTTGTTTTCTTAACATTATTGTTTTTGCACCTGGTTATGTGTCGCTGCCACATCATTGTTTCATGCATATGTTTCATGTATATTGTATTTGCTAATTTCTCTTCTCCCTCTCCCAGAGACTGCAGGCTGATTAGTGACTGAGGGCACCTGTTTGGCCTTGTGGGCTCAGCATATATATATATATACATATATATATATATATATATATATATATGGCTCCTTCTCCCACTCTCGCTCTCTCATCTCCACCGATCATCATCCAGCCTTTTGTTTGTGTTGTTAGATTTAAGTATTTTCTGTTCAATAAATGTCATTCTTTCACATTTAATCCTGTGTTGTGCTCCTCATTTTGTTGCGACTTTGAGTCAGTCGTAACATAATGGGGGTTAGTTAAAAGTTTGACTCAGCGGACTCATTTCACGTCCACGGACTGTCAGTAGACCCTGAAATCAATGCATTCAGCCTGGAGAACATGATAAACAAAAAAGAGATCTACAGCTCTGTCACTGTGAATGGAAAACCACTGGAACTGAAAGTGGACACAGGAGCCAAGAGTGACGTCATCTCCAAGGACACCAGACAACATCAAACCGAACAGAGTGACTTTGAGGTGATGGTAGTCCAGCCAATCTCATCGAGTCGCTTGGAGGAGCTGCGTCAACACACAGCTGCAGATCCCTCAATGCAAGTCCTCTGCCGCACCATAAAGCAGGGATGGCCTGACTGTGCAGGCAGAACGGCAGCTGCCACAGCGCCATTCTTTGCATTCCGAGATGAGCTTACCATCGACAATGATCTCGTCATGAAAGGAACAAGAGTGGTCATCCCACAAACACTATAGTCTGAGTACTTAACCATCCTACACAAAGGACATCCAGGCGCTGAAGCAACAAAGCACAGAGCACGCAACGTTGCATTCTGGCCCTCCATGACAAAAGACATTGACAACATGGTCCAAGCATGCAAGGTGTGCAACAGCCTGAAAGCACACCAGCAAAAAGAGCCACTGCTTCCCACTCCAGTCCCAGAACTGCCCTGGTCCACCGTCGCCACAGACCTTTTCGAGTGGAACCACTACCTGTTCGTGGTTGACTCCTACTCAGGGTGGTTTGAAATGGATCCTCTGAAGAATCTCACCTCACACAGCGTGGTCAGCAAACTAAAGAGACACTTCTCAGTCCATGGTGTCCCTGCTACCGTTTTTTTTCTGATAATGGCAGCCACTTTTCCAGTCAGACCTTCTGCAACTTTGCTGAAACCTGGGACTTCTGCCATGTCACCAGCAGTCCTGAGTACCCGCAAGCAAATGGCCTGGCAGAGCGGGCCGTGCGGAGTGCAAAGTGGCTGCTCGAAACCTCAAAGAGAGACGGAACTGATCTCCTCCTGAACTTACTACGCATCCGGAACGTGCCAGGTGATGCAGCCCTGGGTTCTCCTGCTCAGCGTCTCCTATCTAGGAGAACAAGCACCACTCTACCTGCCAGTCAGCAGCTACTGGTGTCATCTTCAAAGGACAACATAATGGTCCAGGCCCAACTGTTGAAAAAAACGCAGAACACAGAAGGTACACTATGGCAAGTCTAGCAGGCCTCTGCCTGCTCTTGAGACATCCCAAATGGTCCGCGTGCGGGCTGCAAAGGGACATGACAGGGTTGGAGTGATCAAAAGGAAATGCAGTGAGCCCAGGTCATACATTGTGGAATCAGATGGAAAGGAGTACAGGAGAAACTGGCGGCACATCTTGCCGGTATCGGAACCAAGACACCTCGACCAACCAGAACATGTCCCACCAACAGTCACTGGAGAGCCGGCCAGAGACAGTTCTCATGCAACAGCATTCATCAGTGAACAAGATAGGGACTGTTCTCAAATGGCCACTGAGAAAGCACCACCTGCAGTGGAGCCACACTGACAGTCTCAGTCCCTCTATCTAACGAGGGCTGGGAGGGTCTCTAAGCCTAACCCAAAGTACAGCAACAAAACTGTATGGACTCAATAATGTGCCTACTTAAAAAAAAAAGAAAGAAAGAAAAACAAAAAAAGGGGAAAGGATAATGTTATGGATCTGTTATGTATAATAATACTACATCTACAGCGCTGGAATGTTCTATGTTCATGATGTGAATGATGTACTTCATATCAGAGAAACAGCTCAGGAATCATTTGTAAGCTAGCCCAGCACTGTTTATTTTATTTGATCTCATTATTAGAAATACATGATTGAGATATTGTTTTTTTTTTCAAGTTTAACTGTTGAGTCTTGAACTTAAGAAGGGAGATGTAGATAGCTGAGTAGCTATGTTATAAAGTCTGTTCTGACAGGGGTTCCGTAATTAGGTCAGGTGACCTCTAGGTGACACAGTATGCACACTGTGTGGTAGTATGCTGATAGTAAAATGAAGAACGTTACTGTTGAAGCATGCAACGTCAACCTCCATGTAAGTTATTTACAAGCACCACTTTATTATTTTTGTGCAGTGATCCTGGGGTGGCCCCTGGCGTGCCCGGGAGAGCTGACGAAGACTAGTTGAGGTCTGGTAGGATAGATTAACAGTCTTAGGTAGAGAGGACACCAGGTATGCTTGAGAGTAGGTAAGTTAGAAATGCTAATTTCTAATTTAGTGTTAGTAGTTTGGGTTAAATGCTAGGCTGTAGTGTGTTCCTCTAGAACATTTGTGACCCTGGTGCTCTGTGTGAGCTGTGTTTTTGTCGTCTCATGGTGGTGTAGACCACATTTTGTGTAACCTACTTTCATGTCAGTGGAGAAGAGTAGTAGGGGTTAGTGCTTAAGTTGTGTTGACTCGTGTAGGGGTGGTAGTATTCATACTATTTCTGTGTGGCAGGAAGTAGTTGTGGAGTAAGCTACTGATATCAACCTTGTGTGTTTTGTAAGTTGATTGCTTACCTTTTGGCTTGTGTAGCTTTATTTGTGGTAACTGCGCTTTTGGGTTTCATGACACTTTGGTTCTGTGTGAAAGTGTTGTGTAGTGTTGTGCTGGCTGGTTTGTAGTCTGTTAAGACTGTGTGTAGTGGCACTTGTTCTGTGTGGTAGTATCGCTTTGTTACTGATTTGAGGTTTTGTGGTTAAGAAACTTCTCTTAGGGATAGTTTGTGGTGGTGTGGCCTCCAGTGTTTCCTTTTGTCTTAAAGTACGCTTGTCTATTTCACTATGGATTTTGACCTGGAGAGGTTTAGTGAAGCTCCTTCGACAGAGCAGCTCAATCAGTGTACTAAAGCCCAGCTTATATCCATTGCCGAGCATTATCACATTGAAACTGTATCCACTTCTCTTAAGAAAGGTGAGCTGAGAGCTAGAATTGTCACTGTACTTGTTGAGCAGGGAGTGCTCCAGAGTAAGTCTGTAGGTGTAGACTCAGGTCAGTCTGCTGAGGCGTCTGCCAGCAAGGGAGAGGCTGTGTCGGAACAACTTCAGGATGCTCAGTCTGTACGTTTGCAGGAGTTGGAGTTGCAGTTTAAGCTAAAACAGCTAGAGCTGCAGGCAAAAGATCAGGAGCTTGAGAAAAAAGAGAGAGGACAGGAGCAGTTTGGAAATGGAGAGGTTGCGTTTTCAACATGAAGAGAAAATGAAGGAATTGGAGCTGAGGTCAGGTAGCACGCAGTCACAGGAGGCCAGTTCCCAAGCATCATCTTTGCCTCGGTTTTATGTTGGTAAGAACATCAGTTTAGTTCCTCCTTTCTCTGAGAAAGGGGTAGAAAAATACTTTTGTCACTTTGAGTGCGTAGCCACAACCTTTGAATGGCCTAAAAATGAATGGACATTGCTGCTTCAGTGTGTTCTCACAGGTAGAGCACAGGAGGTGTACTCATCCTTAACAGTCTTTCAAAGTGCTGACTATGATGTTAAGGTGGCCATTTTGCGGGCTTATGAGCTTGTCCCAGAGGCCTATAGGCAGCGCTTTAGGGGGTGTCGTAAGGGTGAGAAGCAGACATTTGTTGAGTTTGCCAGAGAGAAGGAACTCTTGTTTGATAGGTGGTACGCATCTCAAAGTGGAAAAAATTGAGCAACTTCGTGAGCTGATGCTCCTGGAGGAGTTCAAAAATTGTGTTCCTGAGGCAGTGGCAACCTATTTGAGTGAGCAGCGGGCGCCTGTGGTTAGGGCTGCCGCTGTGCTTGCAAATGAATATGCCTTGGCTCATAGAGCAAGCTTTAATGACAAACCTTGTGAGACTAGGAGCCATGTTTCTCCTCGTCCATCTCACTTTACAGCTGGTAGCAATGGTCCTGGTTCTCCATTTTCTGTTGCTCACCCTGAGGTTTCTCAGATTTTTCCCTGTTAAAAGGGTTTTCTATGGAGTTTTTCCTCAGTCGATGTGAGGGTCTAAGGGCAGAGGATGTTGTTGGACAAACCGTTTGTGAAAACGGGCTCTACAAATAAAATTGCCTTGCCTTGCCTTGCCTGTTTCAAAACCTGCTAACCCCAGCCCTGGAAAATCTGAGAGGGTCTGTTTTTTAAAAAACAAAAAAACAAAAACTTGGTCATGTTATAGCTGATTGTTATGCTCTCAGTAAAAAGCAGAAAACTGCTAAGCCAGTGCCGTTATTGTCTTCAGTGTCACGTCTACCCTGCGGGGAACCTTTTTGCATCTTTCCGTATGGAGGGTTTGGTAGCTACCTCTGAGTCAGACCAGCTCGGCCCAGTTCGTATTTTGCAAGATACAGAAGCCGCTCCGTCTTTGTTGGTGGATGGAGTTTTGTCCCTCTCTGAGGAGACCTCTACAGGTGAAAGTGCTTTAGTGCGGGGCTGTGGAATGACATGGCTTGAGTCTCCATTCCATGGTTCAGTTCGTCAGGCTAGGTTCACGGGCCCATATGTGATTAGAAAAAAAACTTTGTGAAACGTACTATACCGTGCGTACCCCTGATAGGAGACGCAAAACTCGTGTATGCCATGTGAACATGTTGAAGCCCTATGTTGCCAGAATGAGTGAACCAGCTCCTTCTTCCCCAGCTAAGGTGTTACCTGTAGCTCTAACAGCGTGTTGCCATCCTATTCTCCACAGGATGATGACTTAGTGATGCAGGATGGTCCTGTGTTGTGTGCTCGGTTGCAGAATTCTCAAGTGTTGTGTGAGTTGGAGAATAGTCTGCCACACCTTTCTGGGACAGCTAAGAGTGACATAGTTGAGTTGATTGAAAGTCATCATGCACTTTTTTCTGATGTACCGACCCAAACCACCATTTCGCAGCATGACATTGATGTTGGTGACTGTCTTCCAATCAAGCAGCACGCCTAACGTGTGAACCCCACTAAAAGAGCTCAAATGCAGAAGGAGGATGAGTACTTACAAGAGCATGGCTTAGCTGTTCCTAGTTCTTGTGCGTGGAGTTCCCCGTGTTTGTTGATCCCAAAGTCCGATGGAACACCATGCTTTTGTACTGATTTCAGGAAAGCCAGTGCTGCTACTAAGCAAGATTCCTTCCCTCTTCCTCGTGTGGAGGATTGTATAGACAGAGTTGGGGCTGCTCGCTATGTCACAAAGCTAGATCTGTTAAGGGGTTACAGGCAAGTGCCCTTAACATCGCGTGCTTCTGAAATCTCTGCATTTGTGACTCCAGATAGCTTTCTGCAGTATACCGTCATGGCATTTGGCATGCGTAATGCTCCTGCCACCATTTAGCGCCTTATGCAGCAGGTGTTGTCTGGTGTGGCAAACAGCGAGGCATACCTTGATGATATTGTAGTCTACTCTGCAGACTGGCAGGCTCATGTTGAAACTTTGTCTGTTGTGTTCCGGTGTTTGCAAAAGACTTCACTCACTTTGAATCTTGCCAAATGTGAGTTTGCCAAGGCCACCATCATCTATCTCAGCAAGAAGGTTGGTCAGGGTCAAGTGCGAGCAGTTGATGCAGAAATCGCTGCTATTGCTGAGTTTCCAGTTCCCACTACGAAGCAAGAGCTGCGTCATTTTGTTGGTTGAGCTGGTTATTATTGAGGTTTTTGCCGTAACTTTGCTTCTATCGTGTCTCCCTTGACTGACCTCCTTACTCCCACCAAGGAGTTGATTTGGGATGCTAAGTGTGACCTAGCTTTTCAGACAATCAAAGCTATCCTCAGTTCGTAAGGTGCCCTCTCCCGTGTACCTTACGATTGGACAGCGCATGTATGGCTGCCATTTTTAAGGGCAGGGGTGTAATGTGTCGCTGCCACATCATTGTTTCATGTATATTGTATTTGCTAATTTCTTTTCTCTCTCTCCCTGACACTGCAGGCTGATTAGTGATTGAGGGCACCTGTTTGGCCTTGTGGGCTGAGCATATATATATATATATATATATATATATATATATATATATATATATATATATATATATATATATATATATATATATATGCCATATATATAGATATATAGATATATATATATGCCATATATATAGATATATATATATATGGCATATATATGGCTCTTTCTCCCACTCTCTCATCTCCACCGATCATCATCCAGCCTTTTGTTTGTGTTGGTTTAAGTATTTTCTGTTCAATAAATGTCATTCTTTTACATTTAATCCTGTGTTGTGCTCCTCATTGTGTTGGGGCTTTGAGCCAGTCGTAACACACCCGAAACGAATTATGACCCGAGCGGTTAACTTCAGGTAGCCTGCGTAGCTGCGGGAGGTGATATGCAGGCCGGGACTTCTTCCCTCGGGCGTTACGAAGGACCAGACAGAGAGACAGCAGCCTTCTATCTTAGATTGCATGTTGGAAGCGCTTTAATAATCCCTATGTCATTTTAATGAGACCCCCCCCCCCCCCCTTCCCCCCAGTGGTACATGATGCAGCCATCAAAGGCCACTGTGCATTCCTGACAGCCAATCCCAACTCTCGGGTAAAGTCGTCTGACCAAAAGACGGCTGAAGCTTCTGCAAAAATTGTCAATCATCAGTGGATATAGTCATTCCCACCAGGCAGGCAGACATCCTCTGCGGGGGTCTGTCACTGCTGGTATTCTTAGTTTGAAATGGAGGGAGAGAGGGAACGTGGACGTCGCTGCATAGAACAGTCAGTCAAAGCTGAATGAATCAGCCCCTAATTAAAGTTGTAACAAATTAAGAATGTTCAAAAGGGCTTTGATAGCATTAAAGTAATCACAGAAGAGCTCACAGAGTGATGTTGTACAGCCGCTGAAAGCTGATAGCATCTCAAACTATCCACCGAGGAGTTGGCTCTGTCTAATCCAATTCTCTTAAATTGGTTACCCAGCCACGGCGCCATGTAAAGCTTTTATAGTGCGACTACAAGTGCTGATGTAACATGTTTCCATATGAGCAGAAAGAGATAGTGTTTTAAAGTTTGAGAGGAATCAGCATTAATTGTTTAAATTCGAGTGCGGTGGTGATTTGACGAGTTGTGGACACTGTTACTCAGTAAGTTTAGTGGGGTTCCACTCTTGTTCCTGTTCCATCCTTTCAACTTCCCTCTAATTCAATAAGAGAAAGTCCTCAACAAGTAAAGGAAGATGTACTTTTTATGTTCCCTTTCTTTTCTGTTTTTTTGCTGAATTTACTTGAAATTACTTTTCTCCATTTTTGCCTAATAGACGGTATTTTTGGTTAATTGGACGTGAGGGCAGAGCCTCAGCGTGGAAGAGCTGCACAGGAATGAGCCCTCCAACCTTGAATCCCTTCCCTCCTCTCAGAACCAGTGGGTTTTGGTTAAACCCAGAAACAAGGTCTGTGGTTTAGACAAGCAGGAGATATTTTCACATTTTGTTCTGTGACATAAAATCCATCCGTAAATACCACACTGGTGAATTCTGAACTGTTTATGCTTCTTACAAACGTGGGTTGCCAACAAGAGCCCAAAGGAGCCTCCAGACATTATTGACATTAAAGGTCTAAGGGGAAAACACTAGAAGCCTGAAACTTGGTTCAGGGAGGATCACTTGAGTCAAAGAAAACTTTATTACACTCGCAAGCATCAACAACACCAGAAGTGACATTGAAGTTAGCAGAACAAGCAGAGGAGCTCAGTGGCAAAGCAGCTAAGGTAGGCAGGCTAGAGCAGAGGAATCAGGTCATCTGGCGAAGAAATGAGCCGTTGTGGGCTTGCCCACATTGACCAGCCCAGCTGACGAGCTTGTCTGCCTGAGTTAATGCTGTGCTTAATTTGTGGTGATGTCAAAGTCATGTGACTGTGGTGTAGTTCCTTCATAGGCTAACGTTAGCTTAGCACTGCTAACTGTTGCATTCAGGCTTCCAGCATCATCAGAGGGTTCATCAGTGAAGATGATCTTGATGAACTGAACCTGGAAGATCATCAACTTTTGTTCACCAGAGCTGATTTACTGATTCAATCACCACAATCACATGGAGCGATCCTATTGGCTGCTGGGGGAGGAACCAGGAGATGACCACTTCCTGTTGGTGGAGGAACCAGGAGATGACCACTTCCTGTTGGTGGAGGAACAAGGAGATGACAATTTTCTGTTGGACTACAAACAGACCTCATCCCTGACATGCTAACTTCCCTTATCAATGATGTGATTACATGAGATGAAGAGACGAGAGTTAGAGGAGGAAGGCAAAAGGCTGGAGCAGCCAGACAGCAGGAGGGGGTCAGGTGGCACCAAGCCACCCAAAGCAGGCACCAGAGGACAGGACAGGACACTTCTGAGCTCCGCCCAGTAGAGGGTGAAATCCTCCGTTGAGCAGAAGCGGGTCGTGTGGAAGGACCCATCACACTCTCTTCTCCTTAAGAACAGAACTGACAGCAGACATCCGCCAACCCAAAAAAATCAAACAGTCAGCACTCAGAATGTTTTGTCTGTAACAATTAGAAGGAAACTGAGGCGGATTTTATTTATTTCATTTTGTTGAGTTGTTTGGAGTGTACCTTGCTCTGAACGTGTCTGAACTCAACTCTGCAGTCACGTCAGAAACTTCTGGAGTCAAATGATCATCCAGTTTTAATCAAAGCCACTTGCATAATGTATGGCCTCATTAATTTCCAGGAGCAAACAAAGAGTGAACAAAGACAAACAGCCAAAGCACAAACAAAGTAGGATATTCATTATTTTGTGTGATTCAATTACAAAGAGGAATGTGTGTGTGTTTGCAGTCTAACAAATTACCTTCCACAGCATAATAAATGCCAGGCATAAATCATTTGTCATATTTCATTATGGTACAAACCAAGAAAGGATATGCTCTGGTTTCATGCTGTCCTCTCCTCCGTCATGTTACCTCGCTGGAGAGAGCCGCACGCTTCCTGCGCCCGCTTGTTTAGGCTGTGGTCGATGATCTCACCAATGATTTCAGTCATCGCTGATTGTTGCGAGGACCATCATTAACCCCAGAACTTGTGCGAAACTAAAGTGTTGTTGATAACCAGCCCGATTGCCAACCATCATTCACGGCGAGACTGTGAGAATAATCCAGAGCTGCAGATGTTCCAGCTGCGTTCAGTGGCTGAGATTTTAATACAGATGGTGAAAAAGGCTCAGCAGCATCTGGTTATTTTCATAAACTCTTGTGGAACAGTGGCTAAATCTCTTCATTCATCTGCTGCCTTACTGTACCTCGCCAACTGCACAAGAACCGACTGTAGAGTTCCTTACCTCGTCTCGAGAACCATTTCCCCGTCACAAAGATCCCTCCTACTGCTGAAGAAAGCATATAAGATGATATCGAGGAGCGCAGGCGCACGCCTCCCCGCTGCCGTCAGGGCTGGCTGACGGATGGGTCGCAGGACGCTTCAGGTCCCCGGCAGCCATCACACCAGCTGTATGAGACCGCCAGCGACCAGCGGTAGCACACAGCACTGTGTTTGAATGGCTCTCATTGTGTGTTTCATCGTTTGTGATGATAGAATATTGGAAGTGTTTGTGTTGCTTTGTGTCAAATTGGCACTTGGAGCATGAATTAAGTATTTTGATGAGGAAAACTAGCAGTTATCAGTTGGGAGCTGATCCTTCAGGCCCCTCGCTGCTCGATGTGATTAATCACCAGTTCTTATTAATGCAGCTCATCATTGTCTGCCTCCTCTTTAGTGTTTTAGGAAAAACATGTATACTAATTACCTGAGACAGTTCATGTTTTTAATGACCATAATGAGGTCATGTGTATTTGATAGGAGGATACGCCAGGATGTCTGATGACACTCTTTGTATTCCTGCACGCGACATGGAAGCATGGACTTGCTGCATGGATACGTGTGCGTCCAGCGAATATAGAACACGTGACATAAACTTCATTGACCTTTAATAATATTAATACTATCAAAGGTCAATTTTTGGTAACTCGGGTTGTAAATTTCTCTCAGTCTACAATTTAAGTTCAGGGCTCTTATTTTGTCACGTGGTACATGAACCTGAAATAGAGACGTAACACATAGCGCAGGTGGAGGCCTCGCCACACCTGGGCGTGTAACAAATGGCGTGCTGTGGTAGGCAGCGGTTGAGCGCCTGGCTGAGCAGGCGCAGGGTTAGAACCTTGTCAGTGTTTCATTGTGACTTCACTTGGTGACCAGGGCAAGTCGCCAGTGAGGAATTGCAACGTTAGCGCGATAGGAAGCTAATTTGTTCCTTAAGGGAAATATGATAGCTGGGAAACTGTGCGCTCATTGTGTACATAATTGTGTTACTCTAATCGAATGTGTTGTAATACGATGAAGGATGTATGTGTGGGGAAGTATAGTTTTACACTTGTTGTGGTAAATGTGGTGTATTAAATTCAAATAAATGGTAACGTTTATATGGGTGCCCCTGCGACTGCCTGGCCAGTCCAGGGTGAACCCCGCCTCTCGCCCAGTGTCAGCTGGGATAGGCTCCACCCCCTCGCGACCCATAGCAGGAATAAGTGTGTGTGTGTGTGTGTGTGTGTGTGTGTGTGTGTGTGTGTGTGTGTGTGTGTGTGTGTGTGTGTGTATCCGGTCCTCCTTCACGGTGCAAAACAGAACTATTTGAAGAAAACCAATTTTACAAAACAAAACATCGACAGAGCTAAAACGGAAAGTCTAACTGGACCCAAAAGAAGGTGTGGCCGACACCTGCTGACCCGGAGGTGGAAATGCTGACCCCTGCTCCTTCAAGTGGGATTTCTCCTCGTTGGGTCAATACTGCAGCCTCATCATGTGTGTGTTTTCAGGTTGAATGATAAAAAAAAAAAAAAAATCTCGCGTGTTTGTGACCTCACGTGTTTGTAAAAACGGTTACAACTTCACGGTGCAGCAGCATGTTGAGACGCACTGAGACGTGTTCAGTTCTTGTTCCAAACACTTTTGACCTTAAACCCAAATTCAGCACTTTCACACAATGAGTTTTCCCACTGTTCATCACCACCTGGCAACCTTTGACCTTCATCCCCTCTTCATAGCATCTGGGGGTTTCAAGAAGTTCAGATATGTCATTGGGTGTCATTGTAGTGCTTGGCAAAACTGACATATTTAATTCCCTAAAAAGCTGGTATGCAAAACCTTTATTATAAATCTGTCAAATTATTTTTTCAAGGGAAGCTTATGATGAAAGTCTTGGGTAAAATTTTAAAAAATAATAAGTGGGAGCCTGTTAGTTTAAAAACCTGGGATGTGGACGTGTGATCGTCTTAAAATATCCATCAGGTGAGTTCATCTCTGACCTGAAATGAGGTGCTTTATTGCTGTGTTGTGATGAGATATATTCAGTTTATTTGTTTATATATACTGTATTGCTATAACGTGTGGATGTATATTCCTCCATTTCTTCTTCTCTGGCGTTGTTCCAGTGTCTTCTTCCTCTTCTTCTTCTTGCTATATGTGTATACGGTAGGTGAGAGTGTTTCATCAGTGTCAGTGGTGTGCGGCGCCGCTTTGCATTGGGTTTTTTTACATTGATTTTTATTTTGTGCGTCTTTGAATTTTATTTTGTCATTTTTTATTTCGCAATTTCGTTTTTTCGTGCCGCAAAATTTCGTAATACCCCTAATATACATATATATTTATATATGTGTGTGTGTTTATAATTTGTTTACACATAATTAAAAAAAAAAAGTTCTTACAGTCAGAAACCAGGGAGGCGGCTACGCATCAGGCGTCCAGACTCTGAAGGGTCTGCCTGCTCACGACCATCCTCGCCAAGCTGAGCGATGACGAACATCGCCGTGGTAGTGGGGCTGGCAGCGGCGGCGGCCCCCCCTCTGTCGGTGTGGTTCTGTGTTGAACGTGTCTGAGTCATCAGGAGTCGCCATCTTTCCCACTGCCTGTCTTACGGTCTCAGATGTAACTGAGTGTGAGTTGGCGCCTCCTGCTCACCGGCCCTCGCCTCATATTTTCATGATGTAATTAAGTTTTACATTCAGCAGCCCTCGCCAAAATATACTCAGTGTCATCTCGTCTAATATGTCTAATACGGGGCTGCTCATAATTACATCCTAATTTAGAGCACTTTATTTCATAAGACACAAAATAATTAATGTTCCAATCAACCTTTCGGGAACAAATTATATTACTTCATTTTGAAAAGCTGTCACATTTGCATAGCGATTACAGTGAAGCAACATTACCAACAAAGATCATTACAAACAGAGGCTCTGCATATAATTCAGGTATATTAAAGTTCGTCAGCGCTCATCAATATCAGCGTCTCGATCTGATTCCTCCAGCATTCTGCTGTTTCCATCCCGTTCGTTAGCATCTGGGTGTGGGGGCTCTCTCCAGATTATACCTGGAGCGCATTCGTTTCCCTGTTAATTCACTGTCAATACGCCTGAAATTAAAAAATAAAATTATCATAAAGGTTTAGGATTTTCATCAGGATGATTCACCGAGATCTCCCAGCACAGCAGCAGCTGTGTGTGGATGAATGAGGCTTCCAATTCTGATTTATCCTGGTTTCACTCTGAAATAAGGTTTGAAATCACGGTGATCAGACAGCTGACTCGTCACCGTCCAGACTCAAGCCAGCGACTCAAAGAGTGTCTTGTTCATTCTCTCATCATCGTCCGTACCCTGCTGCTTAGCTCTCCTCTGCATTCTCGTATGGTTCAGAGAACAGATTCAAACTTCCAGGATCAACTCACCAGCCAAACGCTGTTTGTAAACCAACCGCACGTCCCTCCAACCGGGGGACGGCCTGCCAATGTGGGCGTGTTTAGGCTGGAATTTAGGTTGAGAAGTAGGTCGCTACTCGCGCCAGTTGTGGTTTCGGACAGCCTACGACCTGCTCTGAGACCTACG
The DNA here is from genome assembly GCF_037954235.1 of Aulostomus chinensis. Classification (NCBI taxonomy): domain Eukaryota; kingdom Metazoa; phylum Chordata; class Actinopteri; order Syngnathiformes; family Aulostomidae; genus Aulostomus; species Aulostomus chinensis. Next base: position 26,993,814 of record NC_141330.1, read on the forward strand.
ATCAGACCTACTTGGCAATTCAGACGCAGCGGCAGAGGAGGTCATAGGCTGTCTGAAACCACAACTGGCGTGAGTAGCGACCTACTTCTCAACCTAAATTCCAGCCTAAACACGCCCACGTTGTTGGTCGGTTCAGGTGCATCCTACGGAGCAACCTATGGCCCACAATGCACCGCGGACTTCTTCTTTGTCCCCTAAAAACTTGTGGACCTGCAAGCCAAGTTAGCGCCACCAACAGTCTCCCATTCTGATGAACACCAACATTTATAGTCGTTGTTGATGACTAAAGGTGCGTTAATGTGCTTAATAATAGAGAATGAGGGAAAGGTGCGTTCAGAGTGGAGTGCAGTACCACAGTCAGGCCAGCAGGTGGGGCTTTCATTGGTGCTGTCTACCTAATTGCGGTATCTGTGCTCTGCCAGCAGAGGTCGTGCTTCACCACCAATCTTAGGGTGTCTGAATGGTGCCGCCGTGTTCAGGCTGTAGGAGTAGGCTGTAGCGGTAGGTCGTAGCAGGAGGACGTAGGTTGGCACTTGGCAATTCGGACGCAGCGAGTGACACTGAACATGAAGTCAGTAAAAGTCAGTGGCAGTGGAAGCTGAACTTGAGAATGTTCTGGAAATGGTTCATGTAGTCCTCTGATCAAAACCAGCTCAAACTCAATCTGAGGCTTTGAACATAAATTTCAAGAGAATAATATAAGTAGAAACCTCTGATGGATCCCTGCTTATCTAGAAACCAGTTCAACAAATAACACACTTCCCAGTCAAGCCACACCCACCTCCAGTTTAAATCCCATCCATTTCCAGGTTTATCCCGCCCCCTCAGAACAGATACAGATCACGGTGCACTTGCTTGTCTCTGTCATTCACTCTTGTAAAGGTGCAGTTAAATGCTCAGCTGGTTACATTTATCATTACCAACCTGTTGCCTGATTTCCTTTTCAATATTCACATTTTATTTATACACACACACACACACACACACACACACACACACACACACACAGAGTTTGCTCCGTCCCATGGAACAGGAGTCTCTAGGGTGTGAAATGATCTGAATCAAGACAAAACTAGTCCAGTGAGGAAAATATATGTGGAAATATCAGCAGTGAGACTGGATGAGAAGTATTGGTCTCCACTCCGAGACGAGGAGGACGACGATGATGATGATGATGATGATGATGATGATGATGATGATGATGATGGTGGTGGTGGTGGTGGTGACGGCGATGATGGCTTCAGAGCTCTGGAGCATCAGACTGTGTGAGAAGTCTCTCTCAAGCACATGAGAACGACGTGAAACTTCTGATTTCACAGGACACAAACTCCTAAAACAGAAGGTGGCACTGATCCTCCCACAAGCACACACAGAACCTTCCAGCAACTTTAAGATGATTCGACACGGAACAGCAGAGAGCAAAGAGGTTCTTCAGCGGGACTCCAGATGGACCGAAGACGATCCAAACAGCACCTACAGGGAACAGCACCAGAACACAAACGGACAGACGAGAAGAGCCTCGCAGGTTCACTGTTCCGTGATCAGGTGCATTCGGGAGCTCAGGTGGCTTTGACAGCCTCTCTGGACTCTGAGATAAATGCAGATTCAGCGTTCCATGAATGTCGTCTACTCCTGAAACACATCTGCCGTCACTGGAGGACTGTCCCACAGAGGATCTTCTTAAAATCCCTTAAGGAAGAAGCAGAAGTACCAGAACTGACGGAAAGAATGTTTCACCCTGAACATCTGGAGACGGTGTGATATTCCAGGTGGAAGGGTCCGTTCTGCTCAGCTCCACTTACAGATGTGTAAGCGTTCAAAACAGCTGCAGGACAGGAGTATTTGAATGTCTTTCCACGAAAAGGTTTCGAGCCCTGAGCAGGGTTAGAACTTTTCTCAGCGGGAGCACTGGTGTTCCTCACTTACAACATTTAGGAGCACAAAGTACCAGACGTCAACGTGCAATGCGGCACATCCTCAGCTGTCATAGTGACTGAGAACCTGGAGGATACAGAGAGTGAGCAGGGAGGTGGCTCTCAAACTCAGAGGGATTAGTTGGACTTGGCTTGAGATATCAGATCTGTATTGTTCTCTGAGTATACAGTTTCTACCAATATCACAAGTGTATCTGAAAGGGGTGGCGGGTCCAGTCAGCTGAGGCTGTCGCCTCCTCTGTGGATCTGAGCGGCGATGGGGTGTCAGAGAAGCCTTGACAGGAGTAAACATCTACACCTTGTCGACTCGACTGATGCTGCTCACCGGCCACAATCATCCTGGAGTGGCAGGACTTGGTTTCAATCAAGAGTCAAGAGCTTTACAGCCGTTATGAGAACATAATGAAATTTTGCAGAGACTCTCGGTCTAAAAGGCACACGTGTAAATAACAGACAATTAAATAAACACTTGTGAGAATGATAAATATGAAGCACCCTGATGTGTAAAATGTAAATTCAGAGCAGCTTCTGTCCTTCGGCGTGTGGCTGTGAACGGTGGCGGGTGTGTTTACTGGACGGTGAGTGACAGCAGGACTGGACCAGCGCTGTCAGCTCCTGCCTCACTGTCAGCTGTCTCGTTGAGCCTTCTTGTGTCTTCTGTTACCGGTTTGAAGGTTTGCATGTACGACTTTGGATGTGCTTGATCAGGACTCTGCAGGTCTTGAAGTGCAGCTTTGAGCCTGTATGGAGTCACTTGGAGAAGGAAGGGAAAAACACCCACGCCATCCACACTTGGTCGGTCAGAAACGTTCCTAAAAAATTCCACAGCGTTTCGGTCCAGGACCTCGGTCAGGTGACAGCAAGCGGGGGGGAGGCGGGGGTGCAGTCGATGATGAGTGCTTCTCTTATTCTGTCTGTGGGCTCCAACAAATGAGGGAATGAAATGCCCCCGACAGTAACGCTGCCGTCTGTGACGTGTCTGAGTAAAACATCTACATTGTGTGACAAACTATCCAGTCAGGCTACTGAATGATGAAGGGATGATGTCGTAGGAGTAAAAGGATGAACAAGAGCCCGGTCGTAGTTCTCACCCGTGTTGACGGGCAAACGGAAATGATGACACATTTACAGGGAACGGTTCTACTCTTGCTGATGTAGATGTTTTACATCTTATCTTTATTCATACATCCTAAATATACAATCTATAGAGGCCAATCACCCATAAAATTGTCTTGGAAAATTAGTAGAATCTATTAGACGAAACAGTCGGCCATCAGCTCGGCTATTTTCAACATGAAATATATGTCAGTTAAGTTGTAACAATAAAACTGGGAGGAGGGGAAGGACGACCTGGAGATGTAAATTGTCTGAACCAGTAAGACTCATTCTGAAATTAACGGCCCGGCCCTGCCTCTCGCTCCCTGCGAACATAATCTCCTCAGACAGCTCTATTTAGTCTTTTCTTCTGCTTTGACAGAACGAGAGAGGGAAAAAAAGAGGCGTCATGCAGTGCATGCAAAATCAATGTGAGAGATGCATCATGGCGACGCAAAATTACGACACGGCGGCGCTGACCACTGACAGCTGATTCCTCGCACGCGCCTCCGCCTGATGATATACTCCCATCATAAATACACACACCAGCCATGTTCCCACCAACAAGTACTAGCTCGATAATACTAACCAGATATTTCCACGCCTCAACCATACAGCAATCAAAGTTAATATGTTTCTATACTTAAACTAGAGAACCCCTCAGATGCTCCTCCCTCTGCCAGGGTTCTGCTGGTCAGAGGAGCGAGAGCTTACATGGACCTTACATGCAGGAGCAGAAGAGCGCCGCTCTGTGCTTCCTGTGTCCACCAGGAGGCGCTGGAGGACACATGCTTCCTCTATGTGATGTAGCTGAAGGTTTGCTGATCCAGCCATCCAAAGTCGCATGGACCATTGGACGTTGCTGTAGGAACCATGGAGATCCCTGAGAAGGTAACCTCTGGTCATGCTACAAAATCCCTGACATGCTAACTCTCTGTGAGACTACAACAGTTCCCCAACCGTGACATGCTAACTCTCTGTAAGACTACAAATGCTAACTCTCTGTTAGACTACAAAAGTTGCCCTACCGTGACATGCTAACTCTGTGTAAGACTACAACAGTTCCCCAACCATGACATGCTAACTCTCTGTAAGACTACAAAAGTTGCCCTACCGTGACATGCTAACTCTGTGTAAGACTACAACAGTTCCCCATCGTGACATGCTAACTCTCTGTAAGACTACAACAGTTCCCCAACCGTGATATGCTAACTCTCTGTAAGACTACAAATGCTAACTCTCTGTTAGACTACAAAAGTTGCCCTTCCGTGACATGCTAACTCTGTGTAAGACTACAACAGTTTCTCATCCAGGACATGCTAACTTCCCGTTGGACAACAAAAATGCTCCTTCCCTGCCTCAGCACCAGGCTGGGGGGCAGTGGCAGTTCATTGAGTGCGTCCTTGTTTGTTCTTTGCTAGATGAGCGAGCACTTTATTCATTTACTATATTATTAGCACTCCTATTTTGAGCCTGCAGTAAATCACACCGTCTCATTTTGATGTTTTGTGTTTCAGTACAACACAGCAATTTGCAGTTATGTTCTGATGTGATGAAAGTCATCTTGTACATTACATAACGATTCTCTCCGGTGTCCGTCTACCACACCGGCCACAAACTGCACGTCTGCCTGCGCGTCACCTTCACCTTCACCGCTGCAGCGGCAGCGGGGTTGAAGGGCCCTCACCACTCAGGCAGGCTCCTTTGTGCGCATGCAAACCTTCACCTAGCGTGATATCTTTATTCTCTGGGCTTTGCCTCTATGAACCCAGGGGTGGGAAAGGAGGAGCAAATAAAACAAGATCTCAAAAGAATCAATAAATGTTTCATCAGATTTAAAAGAGAGTGTTAGCCTCAGTTTTATGGGTGCTCCGCTACAGTTTCAGGGTGGCCAAGTCCTTGGGTTATGGTGCTGTAAACATAGCCCAATTCTCTTTTCCATTTCGACCACATAAAGTGGTGACAGATCAGTAAATCTGGACAGCAGATTGGAAGCCATTTGCCCTCGCTCAGGCTCCTTCACAGGCAAGAGCACATCAAGGGTAAAAAGTGTGGAAGAGATTTGGAAATGATTGTCAGACATGATGACCTCTAACATGCTGGTCACACGGCCAGCACTCTCCTGGTCTCTGTCAGCAGCAGCAACATGCTGTAAAGCTACAACAAATGTATAATTAATTCTTGAGTTAATGAAGTCTGGTGAATGAGGCCAGTTTGAGAGATGTCCTACTTAAAGTCTGCCTCAATGAACCAAAATAATCACACCTCAACAGGCACACTTGGGTTTTGATTAACTTTTGAGCTTTTATTTGTTATTGATGCCATTTAGAATGACAAGGATCAACACCGACTCTGACTCTGGGTTCAATTTCAACAAGCCAACAACTGCCTCGGCCACTAAAGTTTAGTTGGACTCCATCCATCATCCATCCATTTTCCAACGCTTATCCTGTAAAGGTGGTGGCCGGGGGGGGGGGGGGGGGGGGGGACTCCACCCCGAGCCTATCCCAGCAGCCTTCCCCCTGGACAGGTCACCAGTCCATGGCAGGGCCAACACATAGAGACAGACAACCATTGGCTCTCCCAGCCACGCCTACGGTCAATTTAGAGTCTGGATTAACCTGGTCCCTCTTGATGTCTTTGGACTGTGGAGGAAGCTGGAGTACCAGAGAGAACCCAGCAGGAACAGGGAGAACATGCAGACTCATAGGCTTTAACACGCTGAATGATGATCTGAATATCATTAAAATGTGGATGTGACTGGTAGACCTACGGTGATACAACTTGTGTGTATATGCCTGTTTTTATTTGTGTTTTAATATGAAATGTGGGGAGGTGATGAAAATCAGGACCTTCTGGGTGTTGAGCGAAGTGAGGAAGCCTTCAGGAATAATTATGAACTATTTTGCAGATGTCTTGTAGGAATGCTCGCATATGTGATGCTCAACAGGAGGACACCAGTATGGAACTATAAATACATTTACCGTCTGCACCTACTCTCAGGAACCCTACAGGAGCTTAACAGGTTCTTAAGTGTCAGATACACCCACGCTCATCAAGAGGAGGACGGGGTGGGGGTGGGGGGTCCAACACTAATAAGAAGTAGCTGTCAAGCAGAAGAATTACAAGCCCATTTTCCAGTGATTTATGATTTGCCTTTGAAGAGTTTGAGTGAACTTAAACTCTGCATCTGTGTGGAACTGCGACACAGACCAAACAAATAATTCATGTCTAATCTTTCTCCTTTTGGAGGAATAAACAAGCACTTCCGACAGCTCTCATAAACAACAGAGAACCCCTCTGCTCGAGTCCCGGTCCCCCCGGACCAGATAAGTGGCCGAGTGTAGAGTTAAATTTAGGTCAGCACTTTATTAAGTGTAACAGATGCCTTGGTGGCTCTACCCCTGGGTTAGGGAATTGCATTTGTGGCCTGCTCTGACAGAGTGGCAGACAGTTATGATAAGAGTGCGGCGGGCTGGAATCCATTTAACCTCCAACCAGCTCAGCGGGAAGCCAGCCAGATCTGTGTTGGCCTTCTCAGGCAGGCTGCGGGTGAGGTCGGCGGCGCAGCTAACAGGTGGCGGAGGTAAGTCTGACTGGGTTAGGGAACGAACTCCTCGGCTTCACCCCAATTTCAACATCATTAACTTCACTCAAAATGTGACTAGAAACTAAGGGGGACACATTCTGGAACAGCGGGCAATCCTGCAGCTATACACTCGTCTGAATGGCGGCCTGCGAGTCCATCAGAGGTTGGTGTAATTACTTGGTGGAGGCTCTTTACATTTGGGGGCAGCACCAATCTCTGTTTAACACGTCCTCACAGCCAAGTGTAACTTTCAACAAGTTTTTTGTAGAATGCACTTATTGACTTTTCCTCACGGTTGAACAAAGGCCCTGTGCACACCTGATGTCATCACGCTCGGCTTCAACATGTGACTCCACACAGCTCCAGTGATTGGATCTCACTTCCCTGCTCCTTATGCAAACATATATTTTGTATTTATTACAAGTGGCACAGTGAGTGTGTCGCTCAAATCAAACAGAGATGGAAAATGTGTATTCGTCGCTGTGGATCGTGTCAACTGAATCATCACATCCACTCATGTCTGTAAGGGCGGCCCGGTGGAGCAGTGGTCCTCACCGTGGCCCCCCAGCAAGAAGGTTGTGGGTGGAGCCCCGGCTGCAGCACAGGGTCTTTCTGGGTGAGTCTCCATGTTCTCCCTGTTCCTGCTGGGTTCTCTCTGGTACTCCAGCTTCCTCCACAGTCCAAAGACATCAAGAGGGACCAGGTTAATCCAGATTCTAAATTGACCGTAGGCGTGGCTGGGAGAGCCAATGGTTGTCTGTCTCTATGTGTTGACCCTGCCATGGACTGGTGACCTGTCCAGGGGGAAGGCTGCTGGGATAGGCTCCACCCCCACCACCCTGAACAGGAGAAGAGGGAGAAGATGGAGGGAGGGAGGATGTTTTCAATGTCTTCTGTTTGAGCAGAGAGAGAAATCAGCTGATGGTCGAGAGACAAGAGCTCTTTAAAAGAGAGCGAGTGATGCTGCTGGTGATTCTTTGTTTTTGTCAGTGGGAAATTAAAAGCAAGGAATAGAAACCACAGCCATCCAGAGCGGGTCTGTTCTCTGGAGTGTTCCTGACAAACCAAACCAGCAAAGATGTTGGATGCAGCCATGATAGCGTCTCTCCGAGGGCTCATCACCAGGCCTTGATGTAGCACTCCGCTGTTCACGTGCTTACCAGGGTGTGGGGATGAGGCTCCTTCGGTGTGGCCCAGGACACATTGTCGTTTCCCCTCCTGACAGAATGTGGCCACATGTGGCCCGACCACTTCCGAGTGTGTGCACACCTGGTATGAAGATGACCACTTGTGATCGGGTCACTCAGGACAGACCACGTGTGCTGCTGCACCAATGCCCTAGTGGAACAGGCACATGACCACCTGGTTTGACCAGTTTAGAACCTGAGTTAGCCATGAAGTGACAGCCAGATTTAACATTAACTACTTTCTTTATCTGCTGATGTTTTGGTTCAGCAAGCCAGTTTTTGTCCCATCCAGCCAGGCCGTGACTGAGCGTTAGATGTCAGGAAAAGTCCTACGTTATAGATGTCAGTGGCAAATGACCAAGTTTGTCGTTTAGGTACGAGGTAAAAGTCGTAACTCATTTGTAACTCACATCATAGATGGTCACATCTCTTATTTCAGGAATAAAACATTAGACGGAACTTTTGCATTAAAAATGTAGTAATCCAACGTCTCCAACCTACAGGCAGAACATGCTTATAATAGAACAGTGTGTGTGTGTGTGTGTGCGTGTGTGTGTGTGTGTGTGTGTGCATGCGCAATCACGTACAGACAGTGAAGGGCCACATATCATAGCACACATCAGTCCTGCTGTGTTCAGGTGCTGCAGGGATTTTTAAGGAGCTGAAACTCCAGAGTTGTTCTGCCTGTTTTTTCCTCTTTATCTTTCAGAACCAGATTAACCCAACACACAACTGCACACACGCTTACGCGCTTGAATCAATCACTGCACACAATTGTGTAACAGGCTGGTGTATGTTGAACACAAGAGTCCCACCTCACAAACTCAGAGCAGCAATAGCTTCCATTTAAACAGTTTAATAAAATCTTTTCATTTCCACTCAACAGTAAACAAAGAGGCGTGTCAATCTCTGCCGATAAAAACGGCCCCATCTTTATTCATCTGTTATTGATGCACAGGGAAGATTTGTGAGTATTCAGAGAGCATTCAGAGTTTTCCTCCCTCCAACAACCTTCATCCACAACACTTATTTTTCATAAGCAACTCACTCACCACATCCCAGGCAACATGACTCATCCAATCATCACCAGCGATCAGGCCCCGCTCTCCTTATCAATAACCATTCAAGCATGTATCAAGTCTCCCACAAGCTGCTGATTCAATATCTCACTCTTAGAAGATCCAGATTTACCTCATTAATCTCAGAGAGAGGCCACCCTTTCTAGAAGGGCTCTCCTAATCTCACCATCACTTCTGTGAGAACAGAAGAGGAATAATCATGTTCTACTCAAGAAGAAACAGCACCAAGAGCAGGGAACCTCTTCAGAGCCGGAACGCAGCCAGGAGAGCCTGGAAGAACTACAAACCCAGCTACACACATGAAACTGCTGTACACAGGGAAACACCATTACTCATCCAGCAGCTCAAATATGAAAACTCCATTACTTTCATTAATACCTGCTAAATGAATTATTACTCAAAAAAGAAAAAAAAGCAATTAGCCCATCCATGCTCCATTCTACAGGTACCATCACTCACCAGACATAAATAATGTATTTCATAAATTTCAGAGTAATGTGTACTCCTCAGAGCGTGAACCTAGTCGATCAGGGGAAAAAACCCACCTTTTTAAATAAAGTGGAAGTGCCAAAACTACCAAGAGTACTAGATGCACCGCTTACCCCCGAAGAGCTGCATAAAGCCTCAAACAAAATGTCAAACAATAAATCACCCGTACCAGACGGGCTTCCTGCAGAATTCTAGAAACACTCCTCCGCCACTTAGTCAACATTATTTTACAGAGTCACTGGAGAAATATGAAATACCTCCACTTTACCCACACACAGGACCTGCAGCTATTAATACAGGCAGAATATATATATATATATATATATATATATATATATATATATATATATATATATATATATATATATATAATGGGTTGTTTTTTTCTTGGTCTACGTCACAGAGTGCGAGGTGTATGAGTGTGTGTGAGTGTGTGTGCTGAGAGTCCTCACATCTGTCCAGATGATCTCAGATCCACATCCATGTGTCAAATGTTTGATGGACGTGTCCGGCTGGAGGCCGGTTCCAAGTCCATCAGTAAACTGAGCTGCTAACAAGCTCATTAGAGCGCAATAAAAGCTGCATGGAATCCAAGCAATCAGATGATAAACAGACAGACCTGCAGCCACAACCCTGATCTATCAGCTCGTTCATGAGCTCAGCTTCGAAAACTTTCACGACCAAACAGCTCGCAAATCCTAATCACGAATACGAGCTTCATTAAAGCTGCAAGCAGCGATGACGGCCTCCAAGCGCAACATACACACATCATATATGATGCTGCATCCTGAGGCCTGGCAGAGGCTGGTCTCGTGACCGATGACATCACCGTGACAATCAGTCCAAGGAAGTCCATTTGAAATAAGGTAAAAATCCTAATGATCACAATAATCAGCGATAACAATCAACCGCGTGCTTCTGATGGACCTTGGAGTTTTGATCCGTGACTCATGCTTGACCATGTGTCCTGGTTAAGGGAGGATATTGTCAAACAGGAGCTTCTACTTCCTGTGAGGTATTTGTGATTACTCTCCGCCCACCTCTGTACCGTCCTGCCACCAGGTATTCATGTGACCAGCTGGAACCTCCCGATGTGTCAATGGCTTCCTGAGCAACCGACTGCTGTTCAGATTCATAAGCAGGGCGATTGACTGCGGCTTGGATTCATAATCTGTGTGATTGACTGCTGTTGGCACAATAGCTGCCAGCGGTGCAAGTGGTGGCTGACAAACGACAGAGTTGAGCTGGCGGCGAGGGAAATTACCTCAGCTCGCTGTGAAGCCACCCAGCAATCATCCCACATCCCTGTGTCTTTCTCAGCCACTTTTACTGCCTCACTCAATCACTGCCAAACAGATAATACAGACAAATCCCCGACTGAGGAGCTTGTGTGGAAATGTGCATGAGTAAGAGGTTATTATAGCCGCCAATCGAGGTGCTACACAGCCTGAAGAGCATTTGCACATGTGCACGTACTGTACTCCTGGTGCATACATGCAGCACAGTGGTGCATCAGGTGTGAGGGGGATGCCGACAGAGACAGAAGATGGGGAACTGAAGAGAATTATTTACTCAAACAAACCAAAAGCTCCAGAGCAGACGAAAAATACCAGGTAGGTGAAAGAAGAAGCCCAGTGAAGGGCAGCAAACCAAGCGACCTGACAAAGACTGCAACAGGAAACCAAACAGAGCACAGCCTCTGCTACCGCTGGGAACCACTGGGGAGGTGGAGGCCTGCGGCTGAGGGGGACTGAGGGACAGACCACTTACAGCAGGGGAACCCAGGGAAATGTGGAAGAACACACAAACCCAGGAGCGCAACTAAAATTCCACCGTCCCGCCTCTGGCCGTCAGGAAGCTCCTCGCTGCAACGAGATCCATATAAAAAAAACTGGAACTGGAGGAGACCTTGAATTAATTACCATGATCTGCTTCTGAGCTGACGACTTCAGTCAATTTGTGTGATGTTTTAATTAACTGTACAGCCGCCGGCTGGAAGCCATCTTGAGAGGCAGAAGAAAAGACCACATTATGCTGCATTAAGGTCAATTAACTGGGAGAGTCCTCTGGGAGGGGCTGCGCTCCTCCACTGCCCCGCATTTCTGTCATGAATGTTTCATGACGGCAGGCGGCGTGAGGAGGCGCTGCATTCTCACGGAGGCTGGTGACTCTCGTAGGAGACGTTGCAGCGCCCCTTAGGTCCCGGGAAACTAATGGACTCGTGTTCTAAGTGCTTAAAACACCATCTTTCCCTAATTAGCATTTTCTGATCCTTAATCAACCCAGACCATAATCAGTGACATACGGCGTTACCACAGAAACCACAACAGCTGAACCAGGCCTGTCCTAACAGAACCTCTTACCGATGAAAGCAGCTCCTAACGACTAGACATAAATATTCCAGCAGAGCAGACCAACCGCACTCAGATTTACCTGGACACGTTGTGACTGCCGCACTCCCTCAGAAGAGTCACATGATGCTGCTGTGTCAGCTGATGCGTGCAGGTTTTGCTGTCACCTCAGTGGAACAGATGTTTCAGGAGGCCGGGTTCTAGCCTGAGGACTGTGTTGTTTTCCTGTGTTAAAGCCTGGTACAGGTTTTGTTCTATCCATTCTGGACATCAGGACATTCGGTTCTGGGGGAGATGAGTTGACACATATGGTTTGGAAGTTGGTGGCGACCATCTCAAGGGAAGGCAGCAGGGAACGAACGCTGCAGCGCCGTCACGGGAGGAATGTAGCTCACCCATCTCGTCGCTCAGGCTTCCGAGTAGGGAGGGAGAGGGTCTCACTTTGCTAGCAACGGGGGAGCATTGCTGCATTCGCTATCTCCTTCTTCTCCTCACAGTCTGAATGTTGATTTCGGCCTTAATTGTTTTCCTTCATTACTTCTGGAGGTTGTCTCTGTCTTCAGAGTCCTCATCCTGAGACTGGGTAACCTGGTCTCGCTCCCTATCAGGACCCCCTCAGGTCTGGTGCTCTGGCTTTACTGTGGTCCCACCTTGTCTTTTAGTGGTTTACATGTGTTTGTTTAGATTTCTGTAGCTGGCTGGTCCGCCCCTGTACAGTCTGAGCACCTGCTGGTCATCCTGGTTCACCACCACATTTCACATTGAGGTGGGATGTTTGATATGAAGATTCATGTGGAATATTTGGAATGATTGTAGGACTTTACCAGCAAACACCACTCACTGCACCCAAAACCCCTCAACTGCCTGTCTTGTGTCATGGCAGGTGAGTTGCTGGCAGTGGTTGACTGGAACACATCAAGCTTCCGTCACGGTTGATGTGTGATGTCGTGTGTGTTACTGCTGGTGAATTGATTCAAACAGAGGAAACTGTACAGCTTCAGGAAATACACATGAAATAACACAAGCAAGATAAAAATCCCATGAAGCTCAAACAGCAACTTCCTTCACGAAAAAATCAGCCAACACGCAGGAACACAGAGTTGGTTCACGCGTGTTGACTGGCAGAGATCCGGGCTGGTCCAGCGGAGAGGAGCCTGAGAGGGAGAGCCTGGGCCTGGCCGTGCACGCCGCCTATCGCTGCTTGTTGCTTCACTTCCTAATGAGGCTCTCTCGAGGCCATCTCATTAAAAGAGTTGTCAGACTCGGCAATCAGAGCGTGACCCATAAACATAACAGTAATACGAGCTAAACTGTTGCTGTTGGACTCCAGGCCAAGACAATATTCCATGATACAAACAACAAGTCCTCCCACCCAGAAGGCTGCAAACGCTCACTCGACACACAACCAGCACACACACACGAAGACATGTGGAGACGCCTCTCCACTCGGTGTCAGTGAGTTGAAGGGAGGAACCACATAATTGTGATGTTTCTGGCGTATTTACTGTTTAGTTTCTCATGTGAGGGAGGTTGGAACTGTCATCACTAGCGCTCGTGTCCCTGTCTCCGTCTCACGCCGGACGTACACGTGGACGTTGGTATTCAGACGCTACCACCACGACTGGAGGATTGTTGTCAGACTGTCGTCTGGAGCTTGAACTGTCGATGAGAACATGAATGAAATCTCTGATAAGACACTCGTGTCAATCTTAATCCAAGTATTGTCTTGTTTGGACTCAGGAGGGAAGCTGGACCACTGGCATCAACGTGGTCAGTGTCCTCAGCCTGCCACCCAAACCCGCATCAATACTGACTCTGGATCAGGGGAGTGGCTCTCCCGATCTTTGTAGCAGACAATTAAACGGAGCCGCTAAAAGCCAAACAGCTTCCTCACAACAAAATGCCAGTAGTGTGACACGCTTCTGCTTTTGCTGTATAAATGTGTGCCTGCTGTGTAGACCAACCCTGTGTGTGTGTGTGTGTGTGTGTGTGTGTGTGTGTGTGTGTGTGTGTGTGTGTGTGTGTGTGCCCGTGAAAATCGCTTCATAAAAAAGTTCTTAATCGTGACTTAATTATTCTGCAGTAAGTAATTTTGTACGATTCTTTTGGCTAGAAGGGTATCCTGCAGATAGTCAATACATTCAATACCTGTTCACCATTGATGGATGGATGGATGGATGGATGGATGGATAGATGATAGATAGATAGATAGATAGATAGATAGATAGATAGATAGATAGATGATAGATAGAGAGAGAGAGAGAGAGAGAGAGGGATGGATGGATGGATGGATGGATAGATGATAGATAGATAGATGATAGATAGATAGATAGATAGATAGATAGATAGATAGATAGATAGATAGATAGATAGATAGATAGATAGATAGATAGATAGGTGGGTGGGTGGATGGATGGATATAGATAGATAGATAGATAGATAGATAGATAGATAGATAGATAGATGGATAGATAGATAGATGATAGATAGATAGAGGATAGATAGATAGATAGATAGATAGATAGATAGATAGATAGATAGATAGATAGATAGATAGATGATGGATGGATAGATGATAGATAGATAGATGATGGATGGATAGATGGATGGATGGATAGATGGATGGATAGATAGATAGATAGATAGATAGATAGATAGATAGATAGATAGATAGATAGATAGATAGATGATGGATGGATAGATGGATGGATGGATAGATGGATGGATGGATAGATAGATAGATAGATAGATAGATAGATAGATAGATAGATAGATATATGATGGATGGATGGATAGATAGATAGATAGATAGATAGTGTTTCATGCAGCCAATTGTGTAGGCAGACAATGAGAGGGAAGCACCACACGGCAACAACAATCCATGCGCAGACTGAACCTCCCTCCTGGATCCTGCTCCCGTGGGTCTGGCCTCCTTGCAAGAGGCTCTCTGGTGCCGAAGGGTTGGGGCTCCAGTCCAGTGAACCCATGGTTCTGAGGTGTCCCCTGCACGCTGAAGTCTGTATTTACTTTAATTTGTTCATTTCTGTGTTGAGGTTTGTGTTTATGACTCAAGCCAAACACAAATGTACAAGTCAAGTCACAAGAAAAGTTGCTCTAAGTTTTTCACACTTGTGCGGAACTTGTGACTGAAGCTGAAACAGGATGTTGCTCTCAAACCGCTGATTCCCATCCCCGTGTGAGCCAGAGCTGCTTCCCATCATTGCCGGGTCCTGCTGTGGCGCCGTGGGCTCGCCATCCCTCCCTCTGTGGTGATGTGTGTGCGTTCAGTGACTCTGTATCCATCTGATGTGCATTTCCATCCCCTGGCCAAACGTGCATTCAGAGATCCGCAAGCAAGCAGAAGTGATTCAGCAGAAGCTCACAAACACACATCTAGGTCACTCTGCATCACGGTGCCATGGCTCTCCGCCATCCTACAAGGCTCAGGATAGCGATTGGGGCTCCTCCCCCTCGTATGCTAATAATCATTTTAATTGGGTACATGGAGGGATGCTATTATTCAGACTGTGTCAGTTAGAGCAACAATAATGATCATGTATACTTTCCTTCAAAGCTGCAGGTCACACATTTTCTAATTGTACCTCCACAGCCGTGACCATTAACGATAATAAACTGTTTATAGATGAAGCATGAACCCTTGACGTCAAGTACATGAGGACAGGAAAAGTGCAGCTAACCACTAAAAGGACAAAGCTCTGGCAGTAAAGAACCTGTCCTTGTGAGCAAGTGTTTCTAAGTGGGTGACTCACAGCAGAGTGGGAGTGAAGACTGGAACCCCCATCTCTGATTTCCAGCAGTTTAGCAGCCACGTCGGCCACTGTGACGGCGCTCAGCATCCCCACATCGCCATCTACCGCCAGGCTCTTCCTGGCCACCCTCACAGCCCTGCTGGTCACAGTGGGCTGAGTCTCCTCTTCCGCTTTAAAATGGTCATAATAATTTCATTACTGACAGGATGGTAAAAATAATTGCATTCTTCAGAACCTCAAACCTAAGCTCCACGAGCTGCGTGAAATGATCAACTAGACACTTCAGAATCAGGAAACCAGGGATTTGACTCATGCAGGATTTCACAGGAAATGAGCAAAAGTCTCAATGACAGAAATCCAACAGTCACAAGGTCAGTGCTTGTGTTTCCACCACACTGTTTCATGACGAGCTGAGAAGCGGCTCCCCTCTCCACTCTGCACAGAGTAGGCGGTGGTCTACTTCTGACGGAAGGCGAGAAGCTGCACGGAGCAGATCGAGCCAGACAGGAAGTCCCCAAACAAAAGACATAATGAATCTGGCTAATTTTCAAAATAGAACGTCATTTTTAGCCTCCTGATCACAAAAAACAGACAGAGAAGGACTCAAGTCAGGTCAGGTTTATCTGTGTGTCACCAAATCCCAACCAAAGTTCTGTCCTGACTCTGTCCAAGTAGAGCAGGTCCAGCACCTCCCTCCTTCAATGAACCTCCACCCAACAATTCTCCTTCAGCAGCACATCCTGCAACAGCAGCCACCAGAACCTTCCTTTACCAGGCAGGAAGGTGGAGCAGATCCAGGATCAGTGGGGACGGAGAGAGAGCAGGAGAGCAGGACAGAGACAAAGACAGAGAATGGAGGAAGACAGAGAGACAGAAGGAGAGAGAGGGACAGAGATAAAGAGAGAGAGAAAGGAGGAGAGACTGATGGACAGAGACAAAGACAGAGAATGGAGGAAGACAGAGACAGAAGGAAAGAGAGGGACAGAGATAAAGAGAGAGAGAAAGGAGGAGAGACTGATGGACAGAGACAAAGACAGAGAATGGAGGAAGACAGAGACAGAAGGAAAGAGAGGGACAGAGATAAAGAGAGAGAGAAAGGAGGAGAGACTGATGGACAGAGACAAAGACAGAGAATGGAGGAAGACAGAGACAGAAGGAAAGAGAGGGACAGAGATAAAGAGAGAGAGAAAGGAGGAGAGACTGATGGACAGAGACAAAGACAGAGAATGGAGGAAGACAGAGACAGAAGGAAAGAGAGGGACAGAGATAAAGAGAGAGAGAAAGGAGGAGAGACTGATGGACAGACGGGGATGTGAGCAGGTGGAGCTACGGGTGGCAGCTGGAGCCTCTTCAGGTCTGGAGCCTCCTCCAGCAGCACCAGGATCTGGGATGAGGGGAGAAGAAGAGGAGTTAGTAACACGTCTGAGGACAGGAGGAGGAGAGAGAAGCCCAGTGCATCATGGGAGATCCCAGCAGTCTGAGCCTATAGCAGCAGTCTAAGGGCCAGCCTAAGCAGTCCTGACTATAAGCCTGATCAACAAGGAGGTCTTAAGTCTGCTCTTAAACCTAGAGAGGGGGTCTGGGTCCTGGACTGAAACTGGGAGACGGTTCCACAGGAGGGGAGCCTGATAGCTGAAGGTTCTGGCTCCATTCTACTGTTAGAACTCTAGGAACCAGCAGGAACCCTGCATCCTGGGAGTGAAGGGTTCTAGCTGGATCATAGGGGACTAGGAGCTCTGTCAGGATGAAGGAGCCTGATAGCTGAAGGTTCTGGCTCCATTCTACTGTTAGAACTCTAGGAACCAGCAGGAACCCTGCATCCTGGGAGTGAAGGGTTCTAGCTGGATCATAGGGGACTAGGAGCTCTGTCAGGATGAAGGAGCCTGACTGTTGAGGACTTTGATGGTAGAAGAAGAATTTTAAATTCTGTTCTGAATCTGACAGGGAGCCATGCAGAGAAGCAGTCCAGGAGAGACCTGGTCTCTGCTACCAGTTCTAGTCAACACGTGGGCAGCAGCGTTCTGGACCAGCTGGAGAGTCTTTAGGGACTTATTAGTCCAGCCTGGTAGGAGGGAGGTGCAGTAATCCAGCCTGGAAGTGACAAAAGCAGGGACTAGTTTTTCTGCATCTTCTTGAGCCAGGATGTGTCTGATCTTAGCGATGTTACGTAGATGGAAGAAGGCGTCCTAGAGGTTTGTTGAATGTGGGAGTGAAAGGTATCACCAGGAACTCTACGTTCAAATGATAGACACTCAGAAACCAAACAACCAAATCAACAGAATCTGAGTCAGTGAGCGTGACGCATCTGAAACACTGCTGGTGGGCAAGGCAGCTGCACACCCTCATGAACGGCCTCGCAGCTGGGATATGGTGAGTGAATGAACCGGGGCACGCAAGGATGGAGGGCCTGAGACGGAGGAGGAGGAGAGGAGGATCAGGAGGAGAGGAGGACGGAGTGAGTACAAGCAGTTCTAGAGAGTTTAATGTGTTGGCTGCTGTCAAGCTGTTTGTAAAAGTGCTGTTTAAATAAAACAATGATAACTTCGCCAGGACCGGCACCTTCAAGATGTCCCATGATCGTCCCTGCGAGGATCGGCTGAGCCGCCAAACCTCCTAGATCATCAACAGGGATGATTTTAACTTTCAAAACTGTTCCGTCAAGATACACTTGAACAATCTGAGAACAAGTTGGCTTCGGTGGGTGTTTAGTTGGTGGTCAAGAGCAAGAAGAGGACAGAAGCATTGATCAAATCCACCAAAGTTCTTTCAAGTGAGTGTGCGACTGTGCGAGAGCCCTGACTCGTCAGACTGCGGTCAGGAGCAATAATTACTGCGAAGCTGTTAGGTTTCTTTCCAAGTAACGGAGTGACTCACACTAATGAAGCAACACGTCTCCTGGTGTAATCATGCGTGTGAACAATGATGCTCGGCGGGAAACATCAGCAACATCAATAACACTTTATTCATTTATTCTCCTGTCGTAGTGTAACACGGCTCTCTGGGATTCCAGGGGTTTTACTTTTAATGAAAAATGCAGAGAGATTAATCATGTGGATTCATTTGTTTAAGTGTAATGCATAATCATTACAGATCACGTTCACGCTACACATTCAGAGCGCGCGCGCGCGCGTGTGTGTGTGTGTGTGTGTGCGTAATGTCCCATGGCTTCCATTAAATGGCCCGATAGGAGCTTTGTTGAACCACAGTGTTGCTACACAACAAGATGCATTTTTAATGAGCTGCACTGTGTTTGAATGCGCTGCAGAAAATGTTACTGTCATCTCCAATCCAGCTTTAGTCAGGCGCTCGCCCTCAGCGCACCTCTCCAACAACTGTGCCAAGCAGGCGCATTAATTATGGAGGCAGGTTAGCGTTTTAATGGCGAGAGCGAGCCTCTTTATGTTGGTGTCGACCTCCTAATGTGTCTGTTCTCTTTAGACACAGTTTGGACTTAGAAGTTGGGGAAGCGTGACCTCCAGTCAGGGGTCATAAAAGGTTCTACTAGCAACAATAGGTGCTTGCTGTTCTGCTAACACCACTGGACGGCTGAACCTGGCTGAAGGTGCAGCAGAGTCAGGTGCTATCAGCAGCGCGCATTTTGCAATAAAACCATCCCCATTGATGTTGCCTAATGAAGCATGGCATTAACTAATGGAGGAAGTTGTCCCAAGAGTAAACACGTCACAATTAAGCATGCTGCTCCAGGAAGAGGAACAAATGGGAGAACTCACACTCCCATGGACCAGGTCGTCACCACCAGATCATTGACTAGAACGGCCGTGATGCAGCCGGAAGGCGGTGGACAAGCGCCCTGCGTGAATATGGGGTAAGAGTCCCTTAGCTTGAGAGCACTGACAGGAGCGGAGGTCAGGAGGCGGTGGATTCTGGTCCTGATGTGACCAGGGACAGCTGCCGCCTGTCACCTCTTCGTCTGGGGGGGGGGGGGGGGGGTGTCGGCGCATCATGCAGAGAAAAAGGTGATAATTTGTGTCCCCATCATCGGCGCTTTGGGGTTCGGATGTTTGAGAGGAGACACGCCTCCTACGATCCTGTCCGTTCTTCCCGTTACATCAGAGTCAACAACCGTTCACATTCAAGACGCCTAATGGCTGCCAGCACGTCTGAGAACACAACCAACACGAATATTCATGACGACCCAGCAATGGCTGCATACTGGGGACTGGGACTGCGACCACGCCCCCGCCCCCACCCCCACCCCAGGCAAACCATCCTCAAGAACCTGGGGCCACGATCAAGATCACGTGACCTGGGTGAGAATCACAGACTACGCCTTTGATCAAATGTGTTCACTGATTTTTAAAAGGAGTTACTTTTTAAATTTCCTGGGTGAAAACTGTTCCTGGAGTGTGAGATGAATCCGTGGGCGTCTCGATACCTTTGGGTTTGATGTCTCCGGCACTAATGTTGGCTAACGTTAAATCAATGAGCGATGGATTATAATGGCTTGAATCTATTAACCACGGAAGACAAAAAAAGACTGACTCAATTTAGAAACACCAAGCACGCTCCTCCCCCAAAACAGCACACAGGACGCTCTGAGCTTGATTAATCAAGTATTAAATGGGAATTATTTAAGCTAATGGTTCATTAGTGGCAGCTTGACACGCTGATTACTCTCTCTCTCCTTCTTTCTCTGACTTGTGATGAAGCGGCGAGGAAGCACCACAATCCAATTAAAGGAGAGGAACAACATCAGAACTCTGCCCGGCAAAGACACACAACAGTTTACTGTGTTTATGAGGAGGATTTGTTATTATATTATATTTATTATTACAAAATCTATTTGATAGAGTTGCAGTCAGATTAAATCAACAGATATTTGTTTTGAATCATAAAATGGATGCAATAGTAAATATTACGGATGTGTAATCCGTCTACCATCTGTTGTTGGAGTCACGTTTACACCTGGGATTGAAGGAGGTGTGTGTGTGTGTGTGTGTGTGTGTGTGTGTGTGTGTGTGTGTGTGTGTGTGTGTGTGTGTGTGTGCGTGTGTGAGTGTGATAGTACAGGTGTTAATGCCCAGAGACACAGGAGGGGCCGACTGCTCTGCTCCTCCCCCCTCAGAGGTGGTCAGGGATCCGTTGTGACCTCAAACCTGTCCCCTGTTCACACACTCCAACTCTGTGGACCAACGCGTGTCATCAAGGAGACACCACGGGTCATCGACATGGCGGACAGCGGGCGCAATCATTAGAGGATGAGGAACAAAATATATTAAAAGACTTTGAATCTGTGTCTGTATTTGCGTCTGATTTGAAATAAAAGACGGATTCCTCATTCTGCTGAGGACGCCGCTCACAGGCCTCCGGGATTCCTCGACTGCACCGCCGATGTGGACAGAGCGACAGATCAAAGGGACGGCTTCTGCAGTCAAACATGCGTCCATCAGCAGCAGCAGCAGCAGCAGCTCCTGCCTCTCACACTCATCGGACCGTCAAACTGACACTTTTAATTGGAATTCACTGATAAATCCACTCGAGGCCTGTGTTGGTTTTTCCCTTCGTACTCGCGGGACTACAAGGTGATGATGGGGGGCCAGGCTTGGATCTTGAAGGTCTGCCTGTGCCTGTTTTACAGAGATAGTGCTGAAGTCCAGAAACCAATCTCACTGCTATCTCAGCCCCCCCCCCCCCCCATCCACACACAACCACCTCCTCTCTCTCTCTCTCTCACACACACACACACACACACCCCTCCACCAGCACACAAACGCACAGTGTGGGTTATTGGAGGCAGCATTTACAGACGGAGGGCAGGCTGCCCTGGACACACAGTCAGATCTGGACAGTCGCAGGGAATAAAAATGAACTGCTGCAAAGAAAAATTGAACACTGAGGGGAGGGGGGTGGGGGGGCGGTGATGTGTGTGATATGAGATAAGAGGAGCCTTGCTGTGAGTGGACGTGTGTGAGGGGGGAATGAAAGAAGGATTGAGGATGGGGAAAGCTGAAGGGATTGAGGTGGAGCAGTGGCCTGGTGGATAAGGAAACGAGGGGGGGGGGTTGCACGCTTATGATTTGGTATTAAATATTTAAACTTGGCATTAAATGCAGGAGTATCGTTTCAGGTGTTGCTCTCAGACACTTCAACCCGCTGGACGACCTCCTTGTCATTGGGGTGTTCCACTGAGAAGATGCAACCCCCCACCCATGTGAGGGATTGTGCAGGTCCAGGTCTGAGGGGGGTTATGGCCTGGATGTTGTAGTCCAGCTCAGGTGACCCCCCCCCCCCCCAATAAAAGGTGCTAATTTCTCAACATTTAGGGTTTAAGTCCACAGTGGAGGTCGTTTGCTCCTGTCCGTCATCTGTTCAGAGTACAAAACACACAGAGTTCAAATGATTTTAATCCTGACAAAATTAGAATCTCATCTCCAAAGAGACGGGGATGGAGCTGCCAGCTTCACTTCTGCTCCTCCTCCTCCCCCGCACTGCCCTGCTCGTTGGCTCTTGGGGACAAGCAATCCCATCGTGACCTACATTCATGAAGTTAGCGATCCGTTCCCTCAGGACTGCTGTGTGCCTGAACTCTCGCTCGCAGCAGAGCTGAGGGGCGGAGCTGCTCCTCTCTGACCGTCAGAACCCCAGAACAGAGAGGAGCAGTCAGACACCCCCAGCAGGGGCTCCTCTGGGTGGTGCACAGTACCACATCATGGAGACCTGCACCGTAGACCTGCACCTTAAATGTCAAGTGTAGACCTGCACCTTAGAGCTGCAGGTTCAGGCCCCTTCAGGGGGACACTGTGACCAGCTACTGTAGTCACTTACAACTGGAATGTCACCAAGGCAACAGGATTTCTCTTTGACAACACGTCCTGACTCTGACAGACGGTTCTTAGGTCAGTACCTGAGAGGAGGTGCTGGCCCTTCAGACCTCACGTTCATCACGTCAAATGAATTCTTCATTAAACCACAGCTGATGGTGCTTTTCTGAGGTGTTTTACTTCCTATTGCTGCTTTTTACCTTTTGGAAGCAGAAATCCATCAAAGTAAGTCATCTGCCCTGATTACAGTACGTTTGAGTCCATGTGATGGGAGCTGAAGGAACTCCACGGCGCTCCAAGCTATGACGTGTTGATGTGAATGTAGGATATTGTGAGGCAATGAGGCCACGCTGAGGATCTCTGTCCTCGGGGGCTTCGCTTCGGCCGCTTCAAGAGTGATCATGTGGAGCGCGATGAAGGAGCAATAATGCCTTTACTTCCACTTCCTGCAGTGGCAGTGTCACGAGGCACTGTCTCTGTTCCCTGGTCCAGCAGCCCTCGCCTGTCCCCAGCCTGGGGGCGGTCAGGGAGCCTCTGCACATGAGGAGACAGATAATACCCCCTCTAATTGGCTATCATGTTGGGAACAAGGCTCTCTGCTCTCAGTTGCCTCCTGTTGACTGCTCCTTGGCCAGTTCTCCACGATTATCAAAGATGACAGATGCCGCCATCTTTGGGGACACGGCAGGGTCATCTTGTTGTGAGGCAGAGCGTGTAGAGGCTGCCTGAAAATGCTCTGAAACAGAGCAAACACCAAAACCAGGCCTTCGCCATGAAGGACCGCGCTACTGATGCAGAGGTGACGAAGCGCTCGCTCTCCTCCACAAAGCTGTAGATGAACCAGCCAGATACCAATCTAAAAATGGCTGTAAAACACGGAATATTTCACTCACGCGTTGATCAGGTGGGAGATTCTAGGGCTGGATCCAACTGAACCTGGTATCTGCTGGCGGGATCCCAGTGCCCACTGCAATGAGGGGACGACTGACTCTGAAAGGAAGCAGCACTTGACTACAGTCAATGTCTAACTTGTAAACTCAGTGATTTCAAGTCCGGTCCTCCTGGAGGAGTCGCGCTCGAACCTGGGACGCAGCTGCCTTTTGGGTTTGTCTCTGGTTTCAGTAACGATGGAGCAAACACCAGCAAAACCCACTGAGCGGTTTGGAAATCAGATAAAGCGGACACTAACATGTGACCACAGTGTGCTGGAACACGTCACATGGTCACCGGAGGTCGCGTGGACGTGTGTGTCCAGTCCAGCATCCGTCACTTTAAAGAAATGTGCCTCAGCGATTACCTCTGGAACTCTTGAGATTTATTGTAATTAAAACTTAAAATAAGAACACTTTATCTAGCAAAAGCATACATTTACCACAGAATTGAAAAGATATGTAGTAAAGAAAAAAACCTGAGTTTAACTAAAAAGGCAAAGAATTAAATTAAATACAAAGAAACAGGAGATAAAGGAGGGGATCAGTCACAGAGAGACTTTCATAAAAGTTGTGCTGAATGAATCTGCAGTGGCACCTCCTCAGAGTTCTGGCACCAGACCTCAGTCCCTTGTCACGGAACCCACAACACATCCGTCTCCCTCCATCTCATCCGCTCTCGATGTTTCCATCCCACCAGTGTGGAGAGATCACCTGGTACTCTCCAAGCCCCCCCTTTGTCCAAGCCTGCTGCCCTGAAACAACCCCGATGATCACTCACTGGTCTCACAGGAGCCGGTGCCACGGTGGCTGCAGTTATTTAACTCACTGGTCTGTGTTGAAATAGTCACTGTCAACGCTCCAAATCGTGAAAGGACAAACCCAACACTGCCGCCTTCATCCTGCTGGCGGAGCTTCAGCAGGAGGCGGCGGGCGCTGCTCCCGTCCACGCCCAGCGGCTCATCCTTCAGTCAGGGGGAGAGCTTTGCCTTGATGTTGAAACAGAAAGCAGAAAATCGTTTTATTTTGGACTCTGTGCTGCCGATCTGATCTGTCAGGAGCAGTGGAGTGTGATGTAAAAGTGGAATAATGAAAAACCTGTTCTCAAGTTGTTTGTTCTCCTCTCTGTCTTCACTCAGCGAAGATTCAGAAACACAGTGAAGGAGCTTCAGTCAAAAGTCCTGCCAGCTATGGAAGATCGTTTCTGCCCGGAAAAGTCAGGATGAAAATCCAACGAATCCAGAGTCCAAACTGTAACCTGCTGTCTCAGTTTCACATTAGAATCTCAACGTTTTTAAGCGATGCTTCACCTGCAGTGTATTTCTCCTCTCAAGTGTTCAAAAATAGGCACCAAAAGACATTTTTCCCTCCTGTATCACTTCTTTGTGACTCCAGAAAGAGGCAGCCATGTACATTTAGCTCGAAGCTAACAGAGACAGAGGGCTAACAGCAGTAAACTGTCCACGCCGTCCATCCAGTATAATCCACCTCCATAGGCTCTGTTTTACTGTTGTTGGCCATCAGTCACCTCCAGCTGAGTGTACATGGCTGGCTCTTTCTGCTCTCTGCAGTCCCCAAAATGACATTAAGTAGAGAAAACAGTGTCACATCCTGACACCTCCCTGTGAGTGAGCAGTTTGGCTGAAGTATAAATGAAACTAACATGAGTATTTACATATGGTGACGTTAACAGTTATCGCCCAGTCTGGCAGGGAGCTGCTGCAAAAAACTCTCTGGCATCTCTGCAGGTCTTACCGGTCCAGAGTTCCTGAGTGTCAGCGAAGATGACATCACAGTAGTTTCACGTGGTGTTGCTATGACAACCAGCGACACTGACAGAGCACACCAAAAGCATGTCAAGTGGAACACGCACCATTCAGTGGAAAAGCAGCTTGAAGCTAAGTCTGACAAGGACTGTCTGTTGTCCCCACAACATGGGGAATAACTGGCGCGCGCACGCACACACACACACACACACACACACACACACACACACACACACGCATAGACAGTCTTCATCTTAACTATCTGCTGTTCATAACCATGAAAGGTCAAAGACTGACCTTTACCTCCACTTTCAGGTACCACAAATCTCCATTGGACAGCTTGCTTGTGTGTGTGTGTGTGTGTGTGTGTGTGTGTGTGTGTGTGTGTGTGTGTGTGTGTTTGTGTGTGTGTGCAGAGCGGAGCTGGCAGCCTCATTATCACGGCACTCCTCTAGAACAGATAAGGCAGGGATCTATGGCAGGGAAATGATGGGGCCTGAGTGGGCCTCTAATGGCGGTGGCGTTTGTCAGGCTGCCCCTGTAAGTGGATTTCTACTGTGATCTGCTGTTTGTTTATTGGAGTGCCTGTTGTTCTGGATGCACTCCATAGAGGATACAAATTACATTATTCACGGCAGGCAGGCTGGTAATGGCGAGGATGAAAGATGGTCCCTATTTCTCTCCTGACAGAGAAGGTCGTGAGAGGAGCGCCACACAATAACACACAAGTTTGTGTTCGATCGGCGGATAGAGGCGGCTGAATGGCTCGCTCCTCTGAGGGCCCGGAGGGCTCTGAGTTCAGCCTCGCCTCGTGACGGCAGCGTAACTAAGTGAATTTAACTTTCAAAATTATTCTCTAAACTCAGATCTCAGGAGAGGCGCACGTGTGTGTGTGTGTGTGTGTGTGTGTGTGTGTGTGTGTGTGTGTGTCTGACCATTGATTTTTCATGTTAAGTCAGTTTAGATTCCGCAAACAAGCCAACATAGCAGTCTGCCATGAAACGGCGTGCGTGAGCAGTTCTGGTTTTGTAGTTTTGCTGCTCTTCATTCTTCATGACAAAGACGAGGATTCATGAACCCTTGTGGTCTGGATTAGAGCCACACTGGCAACATGACCTCATCCCAACAGGAGGTCCACCATCAGGAGAAGTAGCAGTACTGCAGGAGCAGAACTTACAGTCATGGGGGGTAAATACTACTTTAGAAATACTTCCATTAGACAATAATGTATCTACAAGCTGACTTCTCTCTACTTTAACTCTCCCCTCAGGGCTAACCCTAAAATACACTTACGAAAAGCTTCAAAACAACTGTTTGGACATTGTTAGGCCCCCTGTCTGTGTACAGGTGACCACTGGCAAGAAAAATGTGGAATGAATGTGAAAGAATGTTTATGAGGCGGTGCAGAGGACACAGAGGCACATGTCACATCCCACTGAGAGCTCATTAAACTGGCAGCAGCCTGAGTTACAACACACGTGGAAGCTGCATCTGCTCCCTGTAACTGGCTGTTCTCAGACCCTCAGCAGCCTCCCCTCCCTCCCTGCTCAGCCACTCAGCTCTTCCTCTCATTTCCAAATTGCCGGTCTCCACCTGCCTGCACACCTGCTCTTCACCCCCTCAGCACCTTTACTGCTCTGCAGCTCCTCAGCATCTCTGTATGCTCCTGGGCGCCTCTGCCAGCCTGGGTCTGACACTGCTGACCGGGGCAAAGACGCAGCCAGGAGCCCATCAGGTCATCTGGCTTGACCTGCTGTGATGACGGCAGTGACAGAGAAGCAGCACTTTGTCAATAAAATGAAGTTAAGGAGTCTGACTGATCCCAGTCGTGTGTTCCACTGAGTGAACGAGTTCCTGAGGGTTTGAGGAGAGCGTGAGGAACAAAGAAAAAGATGATGCAACGCTGCTTTCATGACATTGAAAATCCCAGTTCAAGCTGGACATGAAGCCACCTGCCGTACTGGCGGTTCAGCTCTGAGACTGGAGGCTGCTGCTTGTGCAACAGTAGCGTCAACTTCCTTCACCTCAACCCTGGAGTCTCCGAAAAATCCAGTTTTTCCAATGTAAAAGGTGAAAAATGTCTGCTGTTAACTCAAAGTGGGATGGAAACTACGGCATGTGATATGTTTCTTGGTTTCCAGCAGGTTTCTCAACTCTGTGTGTGTGTGCGTGTGTGTGTGTGTGTGTGTGTGTGTGTGTGTGTGTGTGTCCTGTCACATTCACCTAAAACACACGTTAAGTACAGCCACTTATCAAGTGAATTCTGCTGTTCGACTCCTTTCTCTCCGGGAGGAAGCGGGTCGTGCATTATTGTTAATTGAAGCATATGAACTTGAGCATTAGTTCCATTTACCTGAGCAGCAAGTCGCTGCAGTTCGTACCTGTGTGTTTGCGCTACATGACCACCAACCACAGATCCCCGTGACAACACACACGTACTGGAGACTGGGCGTGTGAGAGACAGCTCGCCAAATGTAACACGTTCAGATTCACTCAAATGTCACCGGCCGGCTCCTGAGGAGGAGACCAGCGCTCTGACCCATGAGCAGAGGAGGTGTCGTACTACCATACACGTCAACATCCAGGCTTCTTCTTTCTACGGCGAACATCCATCTTTCCATGCACGCAGCTCTGAATATGTATCTGTCTTCACTGATGGGGTTTTATAATGCTGCTGCTGCTCCAAAACGCTTTGTTGTTGTCTTTATATAAAAATAATAGAATGAAAGAATGAATGTGTGAGAGAGCATCGTGTTCACACACACACACACACACACACACACACACACACACACACACACACACACACACACACCCTGTTCCTGACCAAGCTTTATCAGTAACTCTTTATATTTCGGTGCTTGTAATTAGCATTAACTAACAGATAATAAGGCCTTTATAGGTGTTTTGTATACTCCGTTAGCTGTTCGGCTAGCGTGCGCCTTCATTCTTGGGTCAGATTTGCTGAGAACACCTGAAAGTAATAACCAACACAAATTGAAAGCCATTATTGGAATAAATGCATGAGTTTGGGCTCATTTGAAAGGAAACACTCGTGCTTTTGTTGCCCAACAGTGAGAATCATGGTAATTGCTCCTGGCAGTGAGCAGTAGGAGTCTGAACGCTCAGAAATAGAAGTTTTTTCTTGTAGGCTTGAAAGACATTCGGAGAGGAGGTGCCGGCAGCTGAGGGCAGCCAGGAGGTAAGGAGGTACGGCTGGGCTCCATCCCGTTACCACTCCTTCACCGTGTCCCTCCCTCACTTCCTGTTTCTACTGGAAACGTGCAAAAGGCACATTTTCCTCTGACCTCTCTTTCATCTGGACTTTATAATTCAGACGTGGAAATCCAGTCATTCTGAGCACGACTGTGTGACTCCACTGCGTGACATCATCAGCAGTTGACTTGAGCTGACTTGCTCTCCAACCTCGCTAGTGCTGCTGGTTGTGTGTTTCAGTGACACTGTCGCGTCTTTATCTCTGTCATTTAGGGAACTGGTCGGAGGGATTAGTGCTTCAGTGTCCGCTCAGACCTGACGCGTCTACCTCCGCCCCCCTTCACCCCCCCCCCCCCCGCGTCCTTTCGAAGCACAAATCATGACAGAACGTGGCGGCCCATAGCTGTGTCAGCCCCACCATTGGCAGTTGGATGACGCAGGCGGGGGAACACTGTCCTTTACCGAAATCTATTGATTTATGGAGTTCATAATCTGCTGTGGCACAGAGGAGGGAGATGTGGCTCATTCCAGCTTTCTGAGACTCACACTTTAATGAAGTCATTTATCTCTGATCTAAGACGCTCCGAACAAGCCACCCATCCTCACACTCACACTCACACACACACTCACGTAAACACACACCCTTGTCCTCCGATTGCACAGCAGAATGAGTCAGGACAGCTGATATATGAGGATGACCCGTGCTTTTAGATATCCACCATTAGAGTTCCATCCAAGTCTTTTTACATTTGGGGGATCACGCGGCAGCCACCAGCGTGAGTCTGCCGGCAGAAGAAGCCCCCAACGTGCTGTTTTACAGACAGGGTATATTTTTAATCAGTTAATAGATAGCATACGTTTATTATTACATGAGTTAGTTATCGTTTCCCTCCACAGGCTATAAATTCACCTCACACAAAGGGAGATCTCACTGAAGTCAAACGCTCTTGTTCAGACAGGGCTGGGGGAGGATTCGCCACAGATGGGGCACCACGATGGATTTATCTGGGTTACCTCATCTTTTTTCCATTTCCTTCATTATGCACTTTGAGCTCTATCTGGTGCCCCAGGTACTCCCAGTCCAAGAAGCTTTTGTGCGATAAAGAAAGCGATGAATTTGGTAAATCTCACTCACATATCTTGTAAATCTC
Organism: Aulostomus chinensis; assembly: GCF_037954235.1. NCBI lineage: Eukaryota > Metazoa > Chordata > Actinopteri > Syngnathiformes > Aulostomidae > Aulostomus > Aulostomus chinensis. Next base: position 27,023,152 of record NC_141330.1, read on the forward strand.
TGGCAACCACTGTATCCTGCAAATCATGAATAATGCATGCGAGTCTGAGCACTCCATCTTGTTCGCATATGACCTATAGCCAGAATGATTATCCAGATTTAGGGAAATAAATAAATAATCGAATGTTATAAATGGTCACCCGGGGCGTGGAAGACTACTGCGCATTAATCAGTGTGGGAGGGACACAGAGAGGAGGGCTGCCTCTCCTCCACTTCTGTCTGCTTTCTTATTTAGCACAAGTGATTGGCCTGAATTAACACTGGGATGCAGTGGCTGTTTGCGCAGCCATTTAAAATGTAATTATTTTCAGCCTGGCGGACTGGTGATGGCAGCTGAGGCCTGCAGCTAATCACGGATTAGCTTCATAAAGCCTCTGATGCTGTCCTGCAAATACAAAACACTCTTCGCATACAAGGCTTGACACAGGACCAAACACGGGGCAGCTATTGGACAGAAAGCTGACGTTCAGTCCTGAAACATACATTCATGTTCCCTGCAGCTGTGAGGCTTCCTGCTTCCTCCTGGATCACGTCAACAGCGATGGACATTCAGACCCAACAAACCTGCCAGACGGTGTCATGGTCTCTGATGGAACTTGTGACTCTCATGTTATCCAGGGTTATGGTGATGACACATTCAAGTTATGTGCTTGTGTTTGCTCCAATCAGCCTCCTAGGGAACAACTGCTGTCAGCTGTGGGTGGGGTCTAAATGTGACATCATCGAGATGTCATTCTAAATAATATGGAGGCTCCTGAACAGGTTAGGAGAGTTTTTCCTCTTTGGTAGAAGAAAAACAAAACACCGAAGGATTTCCTCCATGGACAAGACCTTTTTGCTCCCTGGGTAAATACGTGCTTCTGAGCACTGGTTAGTCAACTACTGGTCAGGTAAATAGGGGTGAGGAAACTACTAGTAATGTAACTAGGGGTGAGGTAATTACTGGTCAGGTAACTACTAGTAAGGTAACTACTGGTCAGGTAAATAGGGGTGAGGATACTACTAGTAACGTAACTAGGGGTGAGGTAATTACTGGTCAGGTAACTAGGGGTGAGGAAACTACTAGTAATGTAACTAGGGGTGAGGTAATTACTGGTCAGGTAACTACTAGTAAGGTAACTACTGGTCAGGTAAATAGGGGTGAGGACTGGTCAGGTAACTAGGGGTGAGGATACTACTAGTAACGTAACTAGGGGTGAGGTAATTACTGGTCAGGTAACTAGGGGTGAGGATACTACTAGTAACGTAACTAGGGGTGAGGTAATTACTGGTCAGGTAACTAGGGGTGAGGATATTACTAGTAACGGAACTAGGGGTGAGGTAATTACTGGTCAGGTAACTAGGGGTGAGGATACTACTAGTAATGTAACTAAGGGTGAGGTAATTACTGATCAGGTAACTACTGGTCAGGTAACTACTGGTCAGGTAACTAGGGGTGAGGATACTACAAGTAACGTAACTAGGGGTGAGGTAATTACTGGTCAGGTAACTAGGGGTGAGGATACTACTAGTAACGTAACTAGGGGTGAGGTAATTACTGGTCAGGTAACTAGGGGTGAGGATACTACTAGTAACGTAACTAGGGGTGAGGTAATTACTGGTCAGGTAACTACTAGTAAGGTAACTACTGGTCAGGTAAATAGGGGTGAGGACTGGTCAGGTAACTAGGGGTGAGGATACTACTAGTAACGTAACTAGGGGTGAGGTAATTACTGGTCAGGTAACTAGGGGTGAGGATATTACTAGTAACGTAACTAGGGGTGAGGTAATTACTGGTCAGGTAACTAGGGGTGAGGATACTACTAGTAATGTAACTAGGGGTGAGGTAATTACTGATCAGGTAACTACTGGTCAGGTAACTACTGGTCAGGTAACTAGGGGTGAGGATACTACTAGTAACGTAACTAGGGGTGAGGTAATTACTGGTCAGGTAACTAGGGGTGAGGATACTACTAGTAACGTAACTAGGGGTGAGGTAATTACTGGTCAGGTAACTAGGGGTGAGGATACTACTAGTAACGTAACTAGGGGTGAGGTAATTACTGGTCAGGTAACTAGGGGTGAGGATACTACTAGTAATGTAACTAGGGGTGAGGTAATTACTGATCAGGTAACTACTGGTCAGGTAACTACTGGTCAGGTAACCAATGGTCAAGTTTGGTCAATGGTCAGTTTATTAGTTTGGTTTCTAATTTAATTTCTGCCCCTGTTTGTCATATCATCAACTTGAGTATTGAGAGATGGAAAAGCCCTGATGCTTGGAAAATAGCAAAAATTATTCCACTTGCTAAAAACACAGCCGCACTGTTTTCTGGCGCAAATAGTCGCTCTATTAGTTTGTTACCAGCTCTAGGAAAGGTAATGGAGAGAATTATATTTCAACAAATTCAATTTTATTTTGATGCAAATGGTTTAAACACAGATAATCAACATGCCTACAGGCCTGGACGTTCTACATGTACTGCATTAACACGGATGACTGATGATTGGCGATGTGATATTGAGAAGGGAAGATTGGTGGGTGCTGTTTTACTTGATTATAGTGTGGCGTTTGATTTGAGTGACCATCCTTTACTCTTAGAAAAGCTTAAACAATATGGTTTCACTGTCACTACATTAAAATGGATGGAGAGTTATTTAAGGAACAGAAAGCAAACCGTTTTCTTTCATGGTAGCTTATCGAATGTTAGTCCTGTTAACTCTGGGGTCCCTCAGGGAAGTTGCCTTGGGCCTTTATTGTTTTCAGTTTTTATTAATGATTTACCTTTAGTACTACATAAAGCTCAAATTTCAATGTATGCTGATGACTCAACTATATATATTTCAGGAACTACTACAGATGAGATAAATTCCATTTTAGAATATGAACTAAAGTCAATAGTAGAGAGGGTGAATAGTAATAAACTTGTACTTCATACTGGTAAAACAAAGTCTATACTAATGGGAACAAGGTACCAGATGAGATCTGAACCAAAATTAAATCTAAATATAAATAATATTCCCCTCGACCAAGTAAAAGAGACTAAACTATTAGGTATTAACTTTAATAACACTTTATCATGGTCACATCATGTTGATAACATTGTTAGCAGAATGGGCAAAGCTGTATCAGTCACTAGAAGAGTCTCTAAAGGTCTGCCACTAGATGTCACTAAACTGCTCCTAAATGCCTATGGCTGTCTAGTGCTTCAATGGCGGATATAAAGAAACTACAAATTGTTCAAAACAAAGCAGCACGTTGTGCATTAAACTGTTCCTATAGGACGAATGTATAAGATATACATGATAGCCTAAGATGGTTGACTGTTCGTCAAAGGGCTACCTATCTTTTAGTAAATTTCATGAGAAACATTAAAGTTACACAATCTCCAAAGATACTATATAAAAGTTTATTAAAGCATTTTTCCTGTCATGAATATCAAACAAGACATGCAATAGAAATAGTATTTTTTCTGTTCTTCAGTATTCTTGAATTGTTTTTTGTTTTTAATTAGTATTTTCAATACCCTGTATAGGGAAAATTAAATAACAATAATAAAAATAATAACAATAATAACAACAATAATAAAAATAATAATGGAGCTATGTAAACCCTTTCCTCATTTTTTGATGTCGATATGATGATGATGATGAAAATGTAATTGCAATTGGATCTATTATCCTTTGTCAGTGAGCCATTGTGTGTCTGTATTGTCTTGTGTTGTATGAATGATGTCCTGTGTTTTGTGTACTGGACCCCAGGAAGAACAGCCACGCTTCTAAGCAAGTGCTAATGGGATCCATAATAAAGTAAAGTAAAGTAACTACTGGTTGGGTAACTACTGGTCAGGTAACTACTGGTCAGGTAACTACTGGTTGGGTAACTACAGGTCAGGTAACTACTGGTCAGGTAACTACTGGTTGGGTAACTACTGGCCAGGTAACTACTGGTCGGGTAACTACTGGTTGGGTAACTACAGGTCAGGTAACTACTGGTTGGGTAACTATCCACCCATCCATCTATTTTCAACCACTGATGTGGTGGTGGGGGTTGCAACGCCAGCAGGAACCCCTACGTAATCCTCTGCCCACCGAACTGCGAACCTCATTTCTGTGAAAGTCACAAACAGGATTGGTGATGAGGCATAAACCCTGGTGGGGGTTGGCCTCCACCAGGAACTAGTCCAACTTTGGGCTGAGAACTTGAACACAACTCCTGCTTTGGGTACAGAGGTTGGTTGGCCCTGACTGGGCCTCCCACCCCTGCTCTCACAGCACCTCCCTCTATGTCCCACGAAGAACCCGCATTGTGTTTCTTCAAATCCCTAAAAAAAAAAATCCTCATTGAGGATCCTTGTGAGTCCCCCCCCCCCCCATGCTAACAGAGCCACCTCGATGGATTGTGTTATTTTACACGCCGCACCATCACACCATGAAAGGAAGAAGATGAACAATAACTGCTTGTTCTGCGGTTCTGGAGTTCTCTGTAGAAAGCACATCACCAGTGACCTAAAAGAGGGCAAAGTTTTTAAACTGTCTCGGTTTGTTCCAAATAGCTTGGAGTTCAACTGAAGGTGTGAGCCAGAGCAAATGTCTGTAAACAGCAGCTGGGAGCAGAAGCCTCACAGCTGTACAGCAAACGAGCGACTGGTGGAAGGGCGGAGTGGAGCAGCACGGCCCGCGGCACAGCGGCCGCGCAGATTCTGAGCAGAGGAAGCAAACTACCAGTACTAGCAGGAAATAATGAGCATTCAAACGCTCATGGACTGTGACATCATTAGGATTCGTTTGTTTTGCTTTCCGTCCATTCCAGAGCTTCAACACCACCAGCCAGATATGGATGTAGTGGCCCGTTCCCCTCAAGCATCACCATCAAAGCAAAATATGTTGTTTTCCACAACAAACTGGATTCAAGGTAAATGGTCTGGTTGCCGTGAAGCCAACGGAGCACAACCTTTAGTTCTGAACCCGGAGACGTTCCTCCGGCAGCTCGCCACCTTTGCAGAAAGACACCTCAGGAGCCAACTGGCAGAGAGCGATACAACTCACTGGGGAGGAGAATCATGTTAGGCTCAATAAACCATTACAGCATCACATTAATACACACTAATTACCACAAAGTATTGAGACTACAGGCAAGACGACTGAAAGCCAGCAGCCTTTTACACTGCGTGGCTGAATGTCAAGCTAATGTTCACTATTGGTGAAACAACAATGGAACATCCTCCACTGGAAACACAGAGTTGACTGATGAAAAACAGGCTTTCCTGTTTGTGTCCTAAATGTTGCGTCGACAGTTTAGTACATAAAGACGCTACTTTCTCCAGATGTGGAGGTGAGCACTTAGTTAAACTGTTCCAGTAATGGGTCAGAAATTACAGGAGAGGAGATCTAATGCTGCCCTTACTACAAAGAGGCAAACATCAAACCTTGGTCTCACACCTGAAAAACACACACACACACACAGACAGACAGACGGACGCGCGATGTGCCCAAAGCTGCTGTCTCCATGTAGCCAGTAAGGAGGAGAGTGATGGTGAGATCAGGTGTTCGCCTTGGCGGTCTGGTCAGAGATTTCCTCTCCTCCATGTTACATCCATGTTCGTCTCAGCAATGAGTCGCTGCCTCCAGTTCAGCGTCACTCATACACGATTTTCTCGCTACCATACGAAGACACAGGCTTCCCCCAGCACCACATCAACCAACAAGGCGTCCCGTGGTTTTTTGTTTTTTTTTGGGGGGGGGGGGTTGGCTTCTCGATGTGGAGATGCCATGCAGGGGAAATGAAAGAGCGAGAGAGCATGTTGAGTCCTTCAGGGATGGAGGTGAGTGAACATGTACAGTAATCGTCGCTGTCGTCTGGAGATAAGCTCACCAGAGGAAATGTGACCTGCCAGTGCAGGACAGTAATATCCGGTCTGATCCCAAGCCCCCCTCTGCCCTCGCTGCAGCACATATCAGTTCCCTTCATTACTCCTCTCTCGTTCATCCTGCACTGAGCCTCCGTGGCTTTCATTTGATTTCAGGTGAAGATGAAGACAATGGCGCCACAAGATATTCTTTATGAGACACCGACTGGGGTGAAGGTTGAAGATTAAAAAACAAAAATCCAAACGTGCCATTAATCAAGCTGCCTGGAATGTGTTTGTTAATCTAGAAGGCCCTGATGACGGCTGGGGCCCTGACAGTGACTGAAGCTCTGCTTCTTGGACCTAAATATTCACAAACATTCCTGCAGCTACTGACCTGTGAAACTGCTGCAGTCATCACACCTTCCATGCCAGTCACGGACCAGCGCCACACACGAGGCCCGTTTGAGAGGCACCACATGGCTTTAGCCAGCGGTGCAACGACACTTCCATGTTGTCTTTCGCCACTGTAATGTTTGATCTGTTATCACCAAGTTCTCTTCAACAGGAAAATGTGGTGGAAATCCCCGAGCATGACACCATCACGTCATTACTCCAAGTGTTCCTGCACTGGCAGAGTCGGACGTCTTTGTGGATGGCAGCAGGACACGGCAAGGGACTTATTTTTTCCGCATTCGTGTGCCACAACCCGATCACTTGTAGCAGAAGCTTCTGGTGCTTCAGCCGGTTAGCACGCCGCTACCTGAAGAGCGACGCGGCCTCTGAAGAGCACGGCTGCTGTGCTGTCTTGCTGCTATGACTGTGCCGTTAGGGAAGCCATATTTTTAAAGAGATCAGTCTACTTTTGATTGCTACTAGTTAACATGCAGCCCTGCGGGAGGCTAGCCTAGCATGGGAGCAACGGTTCCTCTGATCCCAGCACAGACAGTTAACGAGAGAGCGAGAGGACACGGACACGTCCTCACCTCCTTCATCTGGCTGCTGGGTTCGGAGCATAAAGCCTCCTTTCACTGTGCTGTCATGAGACGTTTCTGACAGCAGCACAGCCACAGTGGCCCAAGAAAAGAAGGCTTTTGTCTGTGTTCCTTTACCTGGAGATAAAGGTCTGTGTGTGTTGAACCATTGTTATCGTCATGGACACCAGTACCCTCCGTCACCTCCAACCACCTTTTCAATGTCTGTATTCAATCAAACTGAACCGAGCACAACATTTGGAGTAAAAGTGGATGAAAATGTGGTTAATTTGGACTTGAATGTTGACTTGTAATTCCTCCTTTAATTTTTCTATTCAGTCGAGAGTCCTAATAATCACATCTTAGGTCAAATCCTTGATTAGTGACAATGGAATTCTGCCACTTAAACTGCCCCCCACATTCTCTCTCACCCTCTCTCTCTCCCACCCTCTCTCTTCCTTCCTCTCTCTCACCCTCTCTCTCCCCTCTCTCTCATTCTTTCTCACTCTCTCCCACCCTCTCTCTTCCTCTCTCTCCCCCTCCCTATCTCTCTCCCACCCTCTCTCTCTCTTCCTCTCTCTCTCCCCCTCTCACTCCCCCTCCCTATCTCTCTCCCACCCCCTCTCTCTCTTCCTCTCTCTCTCCCCCTCTCTCATCCTCTCTCTCCCCCTCCCTATCTCTCTCTCTCCCACTCTCATTCTCTCTCACACTCTCATCCTCTCTCTCCCCCTCCCTATCTCTCTCTCTTCCACCCTCTCTCTTTCTCATTCTCTCTCACTCTCTCATCCTCTCGCTTCCTCTCTCTCTCCCCTCTCTCTCTCAGCAGTTGAGGTTAATGGTATTTCATGCAGTACACACTGAGTGTTTTGGTGGTATTAGTAATTACACACACACACACACACACACACACACTTGTCTTGGTGAATCCCCTGACACACAGTTACAGTTGCGCATGTGTGTGCGTCAACCACAGACACACACACAGTCTAAGAGTGTGTTTGATGCTGGGCGTGACGCTCTGATCAGTCCCAGGACGCATCGATCTGCTGTCACTCAGCCTGGAGAGGTGATGCGTAAATTGGAGGCGTATCACTGTTATGAGGCGTTAGCTTGTTGGTAGACCGCCAAAATAGACCACAGCAGCTTAACACACTCACACACACACACACACACACACACGGTAATACAAGCCTGTTTGACACGCTCTGCTCAGTCTGCAGAGTTTGTTGATTAGGCCTGTTCGTGGAATCTGATGTTCTGGCCCACCATCTCGTGGGCCGAGGCCAAACTTAACCCCTGATTCAGGCCGAGGCTGCCGAGGGCTGGAGCTCAGTCACATGACCTCTGCAGGATCAGGGACCTCGGACACATCAACCACTACAACCAGCTCGTAGAAGGGAAGACCGTCAGTGTCACGATGACTCTGACCTGAAGCTGAGTATTTATCATAGGTGACTCAGCAGCAGCAGCCATATTTCGTCTCTCTTTCTCTCTCCACAGCATCGATTTGACAGCTACAGTTGAGTCATCTGCTAATCGCCGTTATTGTCGCCTGCTCTGTCCTCTTTCTCTCTGCTGCTCATTTTGGAGGCTGATCAGTGGGAGATAATGAGGGCTAATGGTCTGTCGGAGTGACTGAGCGAACGAGGGCACATGCAGCAGAGAGCTGTCTGACCGCAGAGCCACAAATGACTGTCATTGAAAAGAATGTTGTAATTTACAGTTACAGAAAAAATCCTTTCAGCTATGTACTTCTGACTTTTAAATCAGTGAACGGACACTTTCTCCTGGTTTTAAAGACAAATCCCTTTGCTAATACCATCACCATGCGTCTGTTAGCTCCAAACACCAAGGTGAGCATGTCGCGGCGCAGCCACTGCCAGACGGGGGTCCAGTTTTGGGGGATTTCAGTGCATTAGATGACAGGCAGGAAGGGGATCGTGGAGGATGATGTGGGAGTCAAGATGGCGGCGCTGCAGGCGGTGTCCATAAGAGAAGACTATTCTCCTCCCTCAGACAAAAGCAGTCTGACGGTCCATCTCTCTGGGAGGCGGGAGTGTCGTCTGGCAGCATCAGCAGCGCATGTGTGAGGACGGAGCTGCTCTCCATCAGCCTCCTGTAAATAGCTGGCATGTGGAGAGCTCCTCAGCAGATGTGATATCAGAATTAATTAGCCTCCCCTGTTCCTCATACTTGTCCCCAAAAAGCTTTTCTCTGCCAAATTGAGCTCGAGGACGATCCAGAAAGAGGGAAAGAAATCCATCACCATAATGTAATAATGTGTGTCCCAGCTCCCAAACACATTCTGGTGGTTTTTATGGCTCAGAAGAGCAACGCGTGGCATTGCTGTGTTTCCCAACATTGCCACAATCTCATCTGCTGCCGCTCCCAACGCGCAGCAACATCCAGTGCCACGTTTTCAAAGGTTGTGTGTTTGTACGTCGCTGCACTCAGCTGCTGTAATTTGATAGATGCAAGATTGCGTTCACAGCTCGTCTGTCTGGCGGATCCGTCGACTGTTGCAGCTGCTCAGACTGTCAGACCCACCAGGTGCCGAGGTTCTAACTAGGGAGGCGTGACACGCGACTTCTCAGGCCAGAGAGATAACCAGTGATCACCTGCCCCCACGCTCATGTAACACCCACAATCAGTAACATTTTTTAACAAAGACCTGCACACCTCACTGAGCAGGTGCCCGACTGAGTTGATAGCATGAGGAAGAGAAACGGAGAGAGGAGGGCGTAAGGAGAGTGAATGAGGGTTTGGCCGTCAGCAGCTGGTGAGGCCTGGAGGAGGAGACGGGTTGAGGGAGTGGAGCAAGCCGCAGTCTGCCGTTGTTAGCCTAGCCTGCTAGTGCTGCTGGTCGGCGCTGGAATGGGGGAGTTGCTGCTGAAGCGACGCTGGCTTTGACGGTGGTCTGATGTCACTAGAATGACAAACTGCCGAGGCGCTGGTTGGCGGCTGCCGTCTGCAGCTGCTGCGCGTGAAGAGACTCACCACCTTAAAACTCATTTAACTGACAGCTCACGCCACCACTAAAAACTACAAAAAAGACGCTCGCGAGTGTCCAGAAGACTTTAATCAAAGGATGGATCGCGAGATAAACATCCTCTGACCACGGCTGAGTAATCAGATGCCAAATACCAGACGGACGTATTTTTGAAAAGGCAGCAGAGGGATGTTGAAGAAAGAAGAAGAGACACGCAATACACCAATGGGAACAGCTTCCATGAACCGTGGCCTGTTCAGCGGTTCTCCGTGTAAATCCAGTTGTTCTGTCACCTCTCCAGCTGACTCACTACTCTCCCCCTTGTCAAATCCAATAAACAAGGGAAGCCAGGGATTAGTCGCTGCTAAATACACTAAGCTCATTTGATAATCACGGCTTCTCCCCAATCTCTGCTAATTAACAACGGATGTGACAACATTAATGTCCGTGAACGGCTGCGAGTATCCATCAGCGCTATCAGGGTCACATGAGTGGATTTTGAGCCTTCATTTCATGGCCTGGGTGGCATGAAACGCTCCGTCTCGTTCAGAGCAGGAACATCACCTCCAGGAGACGTTCCAGGACGGGAGCGAAGATTTGTCACTGGGAGGTAAATGGACATCTGATGAGCAGTTCTGCTCCCTCACCCACCGACGGCACCACCAGGGACGCTTGAGAACTGCTTGTGTTGCTATTAGTTCAGGAGAAGCTCAGTCTTTTTCTCACTCCACCCTGTTTTCAAATGTTTGGGTGGTCGAGGACCACAGTGGTGAGCCAGGGCGCCGTGACCTGCGGCCGCTACGATGATAGCAGGCGACTGTCCGCTGGCGGCAGCCGCTGACAGCTCAGATCAGAGTGTGAGAACATGAGCGTAGGGTCCTCCAGGCACAGGCGTGTGTTTAACATGTCACTGACGTGTTCCCATGATCCCGCAGCCCCGGCTGTCTCCTCCAGTTAATTCGGACAAATGAAAGGGCGTCTCCAGCACGGCGGCGAGGGTTCAGGTTGACGTCATCAGGTCCTAACAGGAGGCTGCTGCCCTCGCTGGAGTGACATCCCGCCACAGATGCACCGACATCAGGGCTCCGCCCACCAGCGGCTTGGAACATTTTCACTAAAATCTCATCAGAGGAAAGAGCAAAACCCCCGTTTGAGAGAAAAAGCGTCCATTCAGTTCTTTTTCCTAAATCGTCACATGAATGAAGGTCAGTTTTGTACAAAACTGCCATTTTCAGAGTGAAAGGTAAGAAAAACACATTTTATGAATACAGTATAACTGATTTCTGTCTTTGTGTTTGAGCGACATGTTTATTCGTCTGGATTCTTCCCTCGCCGTCATACGGTGCCTTCAGTTGTAAACTTTAGCCTGCAGATGTCAGACTCCATTATGTTGCTCTGTTGTATGTTCATCTCATATTTTTTAACCCAGTTCTGTCTTTTTTTGACGTGATGTTCAAAAAGAAACCTATAAAGAAATCCCACATTGATCCAGACTCACATTTTCTTCATGTCTTATTCATCGACTCCTTCTGGTCCTTCATGTCAGATCTCAAGTACTTGTTTTGATGTCGTGACTTCATACTTTTACCTCTTTGTACATTTTTGTGTTATAATTGTGTTTAGATGCAGTACGACGTGTTGACTCCTTTATTCCAAAAATGTCAATAGATTTAAGTGAAGGCTTCAAAGAGTCCAGCGCTCCTCCCATGGCTCCACGGACGTCTGACCACGCCTCCTGGTCCTGGTGCGAGGAGGCGTGGTCAGACACGAGGAGAAACCAGAGGAGATCCCAAAAGAAAAAGGTTGCAAACATGTGGTCTCCCCATCAAAGCTGCCGGCGCTGCACTCAGACGCCGAGGCAGCTCATGAAACCGCTTCACCCGAGCTAACCAGACCAAGCAGGGAGGGGGCGGCATCAGCGGGAGCGCTACATGGGAGACCCTCCTATGTGTGGCCCCCCAACTGTTATTCCTTCACTGTGTGTTTTGGTTGGGTTTGGTTGGGGAGGTACGGTGGTTTCGCGAAGGTGGAGCGTTTTTTTTTTTTTTTTTTGGTAAACCCAAACGCCGTGTTCATATTCCACCAACACACAGACAGGTACACTGCTAATCCACAAGTGACCACACCTGCACCTCGCTCACACCCCCACCCCCCGGGACGCGATATGCTGGCCACTGGCCAGGACTCGTCTCCGTGCCAACGATACACGTACGGCTGGTTACTGGGTCACCCAGAGTTCTCTGCTGCCAGCGCAGTTTTTTAACTTTCACTTTAGTTTTTGGAGCAGTTTGTGAAATTGAAATCCGTTTGTTCACCTGAGGGGAGGTTTGCTGTGATTGCAGCACCGGTGCTGGCGTGGCGTTCCTGGGACGATCCACCGCACCGAAACCCATCGGTCCTTCTTCCTTCTGGTTCTTTGTGTTTGTGTTTGAAAGTCAAGTGTTCTCAACGCCATAGGGCTCCCGTTTTGGTTTTATTTATCTCAATTGATGTCAAAATGGAAATGACATTTTATTTATAATTCAGTTTGTATTTTTGTTGTTTTGAGTGAAAAGGGCTTTTTTTTATTATATTGCAGTTTTATCACGTGGACCTTTGACTCACTGAAAAACGCCTCTGTGGCCTTCCAGGTTTGTATCCGAGTGCTTCAGCAGCTGCACATTTGGACCAATGAGGGAGAAGCTTTCCTCAAACCCAGGAAATGCTTGAATGAGCTCGAGCCCCGCCCCCTACGCTGTTTCCAACTCTCTTTATACATCCATGACCTCCGCGCACCTCACTGATGACCCGACACATCAGTGGCTGGGCAACGCCTGTCCTCGTGTCGTTCCTGCTTGAGGTGCTTGAAAGAACAGGCCAGAGCGTGTGAGGGATGTGCGTCGGGAAGTATTTAGCTGGCTGAGTGGCTCGTCACCTAAAAGGGGCGGGGCAGAGCAGACACTCACCTTGCAGTCAGTCTGATTTCAAAATAAAAGACCCTGATGACAAAATATGTGGTTTTAAAAAGCTCAAGCCGGCCGAGGTCACTATGAGGCCGTATGATTGTCCACACAGAAATCACAAGACACTTGACAATAATAGTTGTACAAGCGCAGTCAATGATCAAAGCCACTTCTCACCCAACTCATCAAATTAAGACGGAGGAGTGGGAGCTAATAATGGAGGGTGGGGGGGGGGGCAGAGATACCTGACTGTAACAGAATCCACTTCATTTCAATTGGAGCTGAGAGTGATAAACAATCTGAATAATGTTCCTGAAGTGGTCTAATCTCTTTAGGACAGGGAGAGCTGGGGGATGGAGGACAAGACGGGTGAAGAGGATCGTTAATTTCATCAAAATGGTGGCTGAAGGAGTGGAGGAGTCTGGAGATTCAGCCCACGGGGAGAAACTCTCCCTCCTCCTTTATCCTGTTACATATTACATCGTCTCCCGGTGCTCAGCCTAATGCCACAACTCAATTATTCCTCCCACAGTTAGAAAAACAGCCCCCGCAGCAGGGACGGGGCTCTCGCTGCCCCTGCTGGACGCTTCCCAGCACTGCACTGATATGAACCTCATCAACTCTGCTGCTGCCTCACCCTCCGACTCCTCCGTCTTCATCAGGACCTGAGCACGACGGCGCTGAGCAGCTGGACGCTGCAGGTTTGAGGACCAAGTCCTGTTCCTGCCTTCAGACGTCTCTCAGCCATCATCCTTGAGGTGGAGCTCTGGGGGTCCAAGCCTGGACCTGAACCGTCCCTGGACCTGGACCGACCCTGGACATTCACTCGTTAGCTAGTAGAAGTTACAAAGCTTGACCCCGTGACTTCAGTTCCATTTATGACCTTGATTTCTTTGCATTCTTGTCATTTGTGATTATTCATGGGTTGCAGTGATTGTTTGTGCTGCTCATGTGTTCAGTACTTCATCATTAATCACAGAACTTCCTTTACCAGTATGTAAAGATGGTGGTTATCAGCTTTCACCTGGTCCGTCCCGTCCTCCTTCAGGAGAGACTTTTGGTACGACCTGCGATTGTTCTGACAGGGACCGCATGGAGTGTTGCACAGGGTGGACCAACGACGTTGTGCTGGTCGGATTAAATGTGACGCACAAACACAACATGAGGCGTTACTGGTGGTTCCCGTCCTGCAGTGTTGGTGCTGATTTTCAGTTCAAGACCATGAACGCTGCCTTCCAGAACCAGGTCACGTTGACGGGTCCAGGCTCTGATCCCTGTCAACTGAATCTGTGTGAATAAATCAAATGTATTATTAGTATTATCATAATTAGTAGTAGTAGTAGCAGAAGTAATAGTAATAGTTGTAGTAGTGGTAGCTGTAGCAGTTGTGGTAGTAGTAGTAGTAGTAGTAGCAGCAGTAGTGGTAGTAGCAGTAATTGTAGTAGCAGTAGTAGTAATAAGAGCATTAGTAGTAGTAGTAGTAGAAGGAGTAGTAGTAGCAATAGTAATAGTAGTAGTTGTACAGCAGTAGTAATAGTTGTAGCAGTAGTAATACTAGTAGTCGTAGTAGTAGCTGTAGTAGTTGTGGTAGTAGCAGTAATAGTAGTAGCAGTCGTAATAGTAGCTGTTGTACAGCAGTAGTAATAGTAGTAGCAGTAGTAAAAGTAGTAGTAGTTGCTGTAGTGGTAGTAGCAGTAATAGTAGTAGCAGTAGTAGTACCAGTAGTAATATTAGTAGTTGTACAGCAGTAGTAATAGAAGTAGCAGTAATAGTAGTAGCAGTAGAAATAGTAGTAGTTGTACAGCAGTAGTAATAGTAGTAGCAGTAGTAATAGTAGTAGTTGTACAGCAGTAGTAATAGTAGTAGCAGTAGCAGTAGTAATAGTAGTAGTTGTACAGCAGTAGTAATAGTAGTAATAGTAGTAGCAGTAGTAATAGTAGTAGTAGTAGTTGCTGTAGTGGTAGAAGCAGTAATAGTAGTAGCAGTAGTAATAGTAGTAGTTGTACAGCAGTAGTAATAGTAGTAGTTGTACAGCAGTAGCAATAATAGTAGCAGTAGTAATAGTAGTAGTTGTACAGCAGTAGTAATAGTAGTAGCAGTAGTAATAGTAGTAGCAGTAGTAATAGTAGTAGTTGTACAGCAGTAGTAATAGTAGTAGCAGTAGAAATAGTAGTAGTTGTACAGCAGTAGTAATAGTAGTAGCAGTAGAAATAGTAGTAGTTGTACAGCAGTAGTAATAGTAGTAGCAGTAGAAATAGTAGTAGTTGTACAGCAGTAGTAATAGTAGTAGCAGTAGTAATAGTAGTAGTTGTACAGCAGTAGTAATAGTAGTAGCAGTAGTGGTAGCAGTAGTAATAGTAGTAGTTGTACAGCAGTAGTAATAGCAGTAGTAATAGTTGTAGTTGTACAGCAGTAGTAATAGAAGTAGCAGGAGTAATAGTAGTAGCAGTAGTAATAGTAGTAGTTGTACAGCAGTAGTAATAGTAGTAGCAGTAGTAGTAGCAGTGGTAATAGTAGTAGCAGTAGTAATAGTAGTAGCAGTAGTAATAGTAGTAGCAGTAGCGGTAGTAGTAGCAGTAGTGGTAGCAGTAGTAATAGTAGTAGCAGTAGTAATAGTAGTAGTTGTACAGCAGTAGTAATAGTAGTAGCAGTAGAAATAGTAGTAGTTGTACAGCAGTAGTAATAGTAGTAGCAGTAGTAATAGTAGTAGTTGTACAGCTGTAGTAATAGTTGTAGCAGTAGTAATACTAGTAGTAGTAGTAGTAGCTGTAGCAGTTGTGGTAGTAGCAGTAATAGTTGTAGCAGTAGTAATAGTAGTAGCAGTAGTAATAGTCGTAGTTGTACAGCAGTAGTAATAGTAGTAGCAGTAGTAATAGTAGTAGTTGTACAGCTGTAGTAATAGTTGTAGCAGTAGTAATACTAGTAATCGTAGTAGTAGCTGTAGCAGTTGTGGTAGTAGCAGTAATAGTAGTAGCAGTAGTAATAGTAGTAGCAGTAGTAATAGTCGTAGTTGTACAGCAGTACTAATAGTAGTAGCAGTAGTAATAGTAGTAGTTGTACAGCTGTAGTAATAGTAGTAGCAGTAGTGGTAGCAGTAGTAATAGTAGTAGCAGTTGCGGTAGTAGTAGCAGTAGTGGTAGCAGTAGTAATAGTAGTAGCAGTAGTAATAGTAGTAGTTGTACAGCAGTAGTAATAGTAGTAGCAGTAGAAATAGTAGTAGTTGTACAGCAGTAGTAATAGTAGTAGCAGTAGTAATAGTAGTAGTTGTACAGCTGTAGTAATAGTTGTAGACGTGGTAATACTAGTAGTCGTAGTAGTAGCTGTAGCAGTTGTGGTAGTAGCAGTAATAGTAGTAGCAGTAGTAATAGTAGTAGCAGTAGTAATAGTCGTAGTTGTACAGCAGTAGTAATAGTAGTAGCAGTAGTAATAGTAGTAGTTGTACAGCTGTAGTAATAGTTGTAGCAGTAGTAATACTAGTAGTCGTAGTAGTAGCTGTAGCAGTTGTGGTAGTAGCAGTAATAGTAGTAGCAGTAGTAATAGTAGTAGCAGTAGTAATAGTCGTAGTTGTACAGCAGTAGTAATAGTAGTAGCAGTAGTAATAGTAGTAGTTGTACAGCTGTAGTAATAGTTGTAGCAGTAGTAATACTAGTAGTCGTAGTAGTAGCTGTAGCAGTTGTGGTAGTAGCAGTAATAGTAGTAGCAGTAGTAATAGTAGTAGCAGTAGTAATAGTAGTAGCAGTAGTAATAGTAGTAGCAGTAGTAATAGTCGTAGTTGTACAGCAGTAGTAATAGTAGTAGCAGTAGTAATAGTAGTAGTTGTACAGCAGTAGTAATAGTAGTAGCAGTAGTGGTAGCAGTAGTAATAGTAGTAGCAGTAGTAATAGTAGTAGCAGTAGTGGTAGTAGTAGCAGTAGTGGTAGCAGTAGTAATAGTAGTAGCAGTAGAAATAGTAGTAGTTGTACAGCAGTAGTAATAGTAGTAGCAGTAGTAATAGTAGTAGTTGTACAGCTGTAGTAATAGTTGTAGCAGTAGTAATACTAGTAGTCGTAGTAGTAGCTGTAGCAGTTGTGGTAGTAGCAGTAATAGTAGTAGCAGTAGTAATAGTAGTAGCAGTAGTAATAGTCGTAGTTGTACAGCAGTAGTAATAGTCGTAGTTGTACAGCAGTAGTAATAGTAGTAGCAGTAGTAATAGTCGTAGTTGTACAGCAGTAGTAATAGTAGTAGCAGTAGTAATAGTCGTAGTTGTACAGCAGCAGTAATAGTAGTAGCAGTAGTGGTAGCAGTAGTAATAGTAGTAGCAGTAGTAATAGTCGTAGTTGTACAGCAGCAGTAATAGTAGTAGCAGTAGTGGTAGCAGTAGTAATAGTAGTAGCAGTAGTAATAGTCGTAGTTGTACAGCAGCAGTAATAGTAGTAGCAGTAGTGGTAGCAGTAGTAATAGTAGTAGCAGTAGTAATAGTCGTAGTTGTACAGCAGCAGTAATAGTAGTAGCAGTTGTGGTAGTAGCAGTAATAGTAGTAGCAGTAGTAATAGCACACACAGAAGCTCTCTTCCAGAGACGCCCAGTATTCGTGAGTGTTTCACAGCTCATTTTGGAATAGGAGAGCTTAAGTTCTCACACCGGTTCAGTTGCCGTCTCTCGCGCCAGCGCTTCTATTTTTGTTGTATGTCTTTCAGGCGAGTGGAGGAACTTGGCTTGTGGACGCGGCGGCGGCGCGGCGTTGTTATTAAATCTCCTGACTGTTATTGAAGCCGCAGCAGCAGCAGCAGCTCCCACGTCCACCGATCACAGAGCTTCACACCTCCAGCTCATTTAAATTATATTAATTATAATTAAACCAGAATAACAATCACTCTCTCTCCCTCACTCTCTCTCCCACACACACACACACACACACACACACACACACACACACACATCATAATTGAAAACACTGCATTTATTGTATTTGAAATTGTTTGGCTGCCACACTGAGACGTGCGTGTGGATGAGGTGAACAGGTGAAGCGGGTCGTTCATATGACAACCACACAACTTCTTTCTCTTGTCTCCTCCTCCATTTTTTTCCCAGAAATTCCCACATTTTTCCCGACCCACGATGCACCTGGGTGAATCTCCTGCAGCCTGTGGTTTGAACCGGTTCCTGTTTTAGACGTACACTGCAGTGGACCTCTGTGTTAAACGGGCGCCAACATTTCGCCGCATGCTTTGTTTTCCTTTGCGTGCTGGAATCGTCTGTTTTCCCCGGAGGAGGAATTCAGGCCAGCGACGAGCACGAGACCGCGTGTCCTGCCGTGTTTTCATACGAGGCCAATTACCGGGCTGATCTCACGCACTCGGTCCACAAAGTAGATTGTGGTATTTTCATTATTACAACAATCCACTTGGCGCCGTCTTTCAACACGGCGTAGTTCCTTTTTCCAGATCGTTGCTGTTTTCTGTCATCTAGCGGGATTGTGAATAATTTATCAGTCATTAAAGTTGTAGTCTCCTCCTCCTCCGTGGTAACAAGAAAAGCCACTCTGTGCACAGGATGCAGAGCTGCAACTTATTCATGAGGAGACGCCACACAGAGAGAGCGGACGCTGGACAGAGGAGCGCCGGCCGTTCACCGCCGCTCTTGGCCGTGTTATTATTAGACCGGTCAAAGTGACGTCGCAGGTCGCTGGTGGTGGTGGGGTTCCGGCTGGGGTTATTGACGCTCCCTGCAGGAAAACACAGGCCTGCTCCACATGATTGAAACTCTGGGGAGTGAAGTCGTTTGACTCTTTCTAGCAATGCAACCTTTCATCCGTCTTTTGAAGCCTCCGCAGGGACGCACACACAACAGCATTATTCCATCGCTCTCCTCTGAGGGCTGGGATAAAAACGTTGTTGCTCCTCAGCCTTGATTATTCTTGTCTTCCCGGCCTCATAGCACAATTATCAGCACATTAGATGGAGGGAGGTTATAGGGGGATGATCAATACCAGGGACTCAACAATTACTCGGCTGGCTGCTGAGATTTCGGGCGGTGGAAAACTCATTTTGCAGCCTCTAATCTGTTTTTGTTTTTGAGGCATTGCCACTGATACCAACAGGTACTTTAAGCTGCCCTGCTGTAAGTGGAACTGGCATCACTGGAGGTGTTTTTAGCAGCAGAGTCCCGGAGGTGACTGACTCAAGCTGGAATGACGCTCCTCTGTGTCTGCGCCCGTGTTGACGGGTCGGCCGGGAAACCCAGTTGATTGAATCAGGTTATTTTTGGCAGCAGGTCCTGGTGGCAACAAGTGAATCAAATCTCTCATTGTCTCCTTGTTCAACACAGGACCGCACGAAGGCGGCGCTGCCACAGCTCAGGACGATGCAGACGGAGTGGGACTGAAAAGATCTGATCGACGCCATCAGGAAAACAGTGAGAGCACGAGACCGCAGCCATCAGGAGGCGGGTCTGAGCTGAGGTGGACTCAGGTGGACCTGAACCTGCCGGTTACTGCACCGGTGAGTGTCGGGGTCTAATAAACTTCATGTGAACATCCGCCATCCGTCTTTTCTTCTGGTTAAGACTGGAGGCTGCAGCAGCGCCGCTGTTTGTAGTTCACATAGCATTTAGTTAAAGACTGCAACCTGAGGTAACGACAAAGGTGGACAGGCAACCAAGCAGGAGGGGAAGCTGCTGAGCTGCGTGTCGACTGCAGGTGAGATGCGTGAGGATGACGAGGAGGATGGAGGACGGCGAGCTGCTCCAGTACTTCTCTGGCTGCTCTGAAAGTGACACCTCGACTGTTCCTGCATGAGGGGGCAGACCATCAGGTGCACCTCGTGAATTTATTGTTTGTTTACTCACCTGCCTTCTTATTGGCGGGGGGGGGGGGCGGCTTGCGCTGTTGTCTGCTGCTGTTACTTTTACACTGAACAATGGAAGCTGATGTAAACACTGCTGCTGTCTCACCATCACGCCGCTGCCACAAATCCATTTTAATGCTGATCATAAAAAAATCAGTGACTCCACACCAGAAGCCAGGACGCTCAGCCTCACACACCAGCGGTTCAGCTCATACGGCCCCGTTCCACACTGTAGAGACCACCTGACCTCAGGCACAAGGAGACACGTGGACGAGTCTGGCAGCGTAGATGAAGGCACAGAAACTCATGTAGCATTCACAGAGACCAGGACGAGTCCTCTGAGCTGGACCTCCAGGCTCACCTGGGACTGCGGGATGAATGTTGGATGGGGTCTGTGTCCCCTCCCACAGAGTGACAAGACAGTGGACAGTTGAGAGGAAGACATGATGGCGGTCCTTGTGGCCTCCAGCCAGAGGCGATGCAGGAACCAGGCTGGCGAGCAGGCGTGACCCCCACCTGCTGCTCCACCAAATCTGCACACTCTTTCCTTCAGTGAGCTCCAGAAGGTGTGAGAGGGAACAGCACAGGGGGGCTCAAGGTCACCCGGCGACCCGTCACATCAGCTGGCTGTTCTGAGGAGTTCTCTGAGACGGACGCCGTCTCCAGCCTCGGCGCTGTCAAGCTGCTCCGATAGCTCAACGACTGACGCGTGGCTGCAACATGATTTGATCTGCTGTCATCATTTTCTCTGAAGCTACGAGGACTTGATTTGAATCATTTTTAAATTCTGTGTTTTTGGGGATCAGCCACCTGAGGCAAGTGGAGCAGCTGGTTTGATGTAATGGCGTCCATCTGCAACCGCCGCGTCACCGACCTCGCTGGTGCTTCAGCCTTCTTTTCACGTCAGAAACCTGGAGACTTCAAATAGAAACCAAATCTATGCGTTTGAGAAACATTGCGCCCAATAACAGACCCAGGGGACCCAGCATCATACATGGACCAGAGGGTCGAAGTGATCTGATCACCAGCGGTCAGCCTTCATACCAGGTGTGCACACCTCAACCATCGGACTCGCCAGCAGCGCGCCTGAGGTGGTCAGGTGACAGACGTGAGTGGATGCGTCGATCCAATTACAGCTGCAAATAAACGTGTTCCATCTCTTCACAACTCCAGCTCACGTGCGCAGCTTGTGATGAACACAAACTGTTGCAGGTAAATACGCCAATTAAAACGGCAGCAAACAGCGTGAACATAGGTGTTCATTTGCATACAGAGCAGGAAAGTGAGACCCAATCACAGGAGACACGTGGGGACGCGTGTGAATGCACTCAGAGCTGTCCAGATGCGATCAGATCACACCAGGATGCATCTGAACACCAGGTGTGTGGGCGAGAAGGTCAGCGCCAGGTGTGGTGGGCTGAACCCTCCACAGCTGCACGTAGCAGCGCCACCCAGGCTGGAACAAGGCCTGGTGTCCTTTGTCTGAGGAAAATGTCAAAGCCTCAACAGACGAGAACTGAAGAGAGGACTGACAGACGGGGAGATGTTTACTCAGCAGTTTGTGACGTGAACGTCAGTCGAGTCTCTCTGTAACCTGGGTTCACCACAGTGGAGCGAAACCTGCAACCACAGTGCTGTCGGTGGTGCTGTGGCAGCGCCGCCAGCCACGCCGGCGAAGTATAAATGCTAACATTGGTGCCTACACGGCTAAACTGCAGCACAGTCAGTTAGCTTTAGCTTTAACGTGCTTCACACGGAGACGAGACAGTGGAGTTTTTGAGATATTAACCTTACCTGGTACGGAATGTAAAGAAGGGCTTCCTTAAAAGTGTAGAAATATTCATCACAATGAAGATTGATGCTGCTTCACGTGGCACGAGTGCCAACATGCAGTCAGTTGGGGCTCATCAGAACAGATGCATCCTGGGTAAAATGGGCGAATGTCAAGAACTCTTCCACCAAAGGGAACTATTAAGAAAAGTCACGCTTTCATCATCAGCACAGATGTGACGCAGACTGAGGAAGTGTTGGTGCCTGACCCCAACCAGACTGAGACTGCAGCACGACGGCGAAGCTACACCTGCTAGCTGCTGTAACACGCCCGGGTTAGGATTGTTCCTCGTGGCCAGCCTCATGGCCCCATCACGTCACTGAAGCGGCAGGTTTAAAACAATGGAACATCGGCTGTGAATGCAGGTGACGTTCAGGAAGCTCTCATGCTGATGTTTGTCTCGCCAAAACAAACCAGTTTTTCTTTGGCCTCTGCTTTCCGAAGCATCAATCTAGAATGAAAACCAATAAAACACAGCCGCTTCGCACCCACCCCCCAGAACAGGCGCCACCCTGGTGGGGGTGTCACCCAGGTGTCACCATGTGTCAGTCAAACCAGACATATTGCTTCAGAGAGAATAGCGTCTGAGCAGATCGTGAGTTGTCATTTAAGCTCATGTTGGCATGACTGTCGATCATCCTCGTTGCGTCAGTGTGTCCAGACCGGCTCCGTTGTGAGTTCTAGTATTTGTCCCAACCCCCCGATGGTCACTGTCAGGGGCCCCGCGGTCCCACCCCCTGTCCCCTCCCCCTGCATATCAGTGGCAGCACCCTACAGGGATGTGATGACGACGCCGGTGTTGGTGACGGCTGTTTGGGATGCTGGCATGTTCATCTTTTTGACTGTGGCCCTGTGGTGTGAAATTAAGTGGATTGATTGAACTATTCTCATGCATCATTTATAGAGATAATTAATGGGAGTGCATTTCCACACAGATGACCTTGTCTGGGAATAGAAGTTCAGAGGAAATGCCAGTCAGAGTGAATGTGTGAAAGTGGTGAACAGTGTCATACCTGCTGGTGGTGGGGAGGAGTGCTGGTCCCACCAGCAGCGTAGCAGAGCACGTGTCTCCGTGGCTGCTGACGTGAAGCCTTACACCAACCCACATCAGCGTCTCCGACGTGGAACCGGATTCTTTCTGTCAATCATTGTCGTTTGTCACGATGTGGGGGCGGGGAATAGACCCAAATGGAGTTCAACCAAAAAGTATTTAATTTCAAAAAAGGAAAAGTGCAAACAAGGGACTCAAAGGAGCAAATACAAAGTACAACAAAAAGAAGTCAACAGGCTTGAATCCTGGACTCTGATCACAGTAACAACGAAACTCAAAGCTCACGAGAGTGAGGAACACAAGGGGGGAACTGGAGACGAACACGGAGACAGGAGACTTGAGACAGAGAGCGCCGACAACACGAATGACAAACATTCGACAAGCAGCACATTGACAATGAAGACCAACAATCGACCGACGCGGACAAAGGGACACACAGAGGTTACACACACTGAGAGCAAACCACACACAGGTGGTGCACCCACACCGGTGAGACACATGAGGTAATCACAGGAGGGAGCACAGGAAGACAGGACACGACTTCAAAATTAAACAGGACACACGAGACAGGGGTCGTGACATCGTTATTATTAGAAGCATACGTCCCAGAAATGATTCAGACTCGTTTCAGCAACTGAATATCTTAAGCTAGTAACACCAGCTGAATCTTCGCTAGGTTAGCATGGAGAACAGAATCGTAAAACCGTCACCATCCTTCCCCTGATGACGTCACTGCTCCGTTGCAGGTTGATCCTGAAAGAAAACTGGCATCAATGTAATTCTCTCCTGAGTCTGAATAATGTCGCACACAAGGGCCCGGAACCAGAGCAGGGTCCAGGTTCTATGGGTTCCCTCATCCGACTGTCTGATGTTACCGTCACATTCACAAACTGGACTCTTCCACTGGAGCACTGGTGTGTTGTTATGTTTTTTTGTGTTTGGCGCTAACCCTGGGTGAGGGTTGGCCTCTGAGCTGGGCAGCTGGACCACACCCCGGCCCGCCACCTGCCTCAGGTTTAGAGTTGCTTGGGCACTGGTGCGTCACCAAAGACTAGTTTCTTGTATTTTTGAGGAAGTTTGGTGTGTTGAGAAGCGAAGAGCGTCAGGCTCGTTGGACTGATGATGAGCGCTGGTCCGTCTGAGTGGCTCACGGTCCGTTGTGTCGCTGCCAGTGGCGTTCACAAGTCTGCCTCTGATTTCCTGTCAGTTCAGATTAACTTTGTATTTCTGGTGAGTATTTAAAGTGCGGCGGGTGTAAGCGGCTGCCTGAGAGCATGCTGAGAATGGCTTTTGTCTCATTCTCTTGTTGGTCACTTGGATGTTGCTTGCTAGGCAGCAACTGTGCGTGGTTGTGATGGTTGTCATGGGGACGGTTAGCATTTGTGTATTTGAACATGATTATCAGTGCACTCGTGTTTCCTTCTCAGATAAAAGACAGACAAGTTGTAGACCAGGACGCAGTTTGTCAGGCTCCTAGAGGAATACCTTTGAAGTGTGTGTGTGTGTGTGTGTGTGTGTGTGTGTGTGTGTGTGTGTGTGTGTGTGTGTGTGTGTGTGTTGGGGGTGGCACTTCATGTCTGGACAGTGTGAGCATGGTTCTGAGGTTGAGGGCTGAGTTTCCAGGACCTCTGTTCCTGGTTGTCTGATCTGATGTTCATCATCACTGTAAAAATAAAGAGCTAACAAGCTGGTTATTGCATGTCTTTTACATCTTTACAATATTTACTGCAGCCACTGTACATGAAAACAAACCTATTGATACTTCAAAAAATGATTACAAAAAAATATGGAACCATGACCACGGCAGTAGGACCGACCCCCAGAGTCTTTCTCCTGCATCCTGGACCACGTAGTGCTGTGCTGGTTGTTCCGGGGTGACGCCATGACCCAGCGTGAGTGTTTCAAACTTTCAGCTGAACGTTCCCTCCCCAGATCTGTTCCCATTCACGCTCCGAGAGAGATGGATGTGGTGAAGGATCCCTGACTCAGTCTTTGTAGAACACGCAGCACCGTTCACTCATATTAATCTCGTCTTTAATGTATTTCACTGAGATAAGAGTTGAAAGGCTCAGAGGCAGCGGGAGCCAGCAGCTGCCCAACAGTCTGTCCTGATAAAGCTCCTGCAGATCCAGCAGATCTGGAGTTTCCTGTGACACCAACTCTCACCACAAAACCACCAACGGGTAGCAAGCAGCCCCTCTGGCAGCGACAGCACGGAGGCTAACATGAAGAGCTGAGTTCATGAGTCGGGTTGGATATTTACTTTCCTCTGAGTGAGCCAGTTACCTTCAAACCATATTTTCCTGGGACAAATATCCTTCAGTGCAGCACGGACGGCCCCCCAGCAAGAAGGTTGTGGGTGGAGCCCCGGCTGGAGCTGGGTCTTTCTGGGTGAGTCTGCATGTTCTCCCTGTTCCTGCTGGGTTCTCTCTGGTACTCCAGCTTCCTCCACAGTCCAAAGACATCAAGAGGGACCAGGTTAATCCAGACTCTAAATTGACCGTAGGCGTGGCTGGGAGAGCCAGTGGTTGTCTGTCTCTATGTGTTGGCCCTGCCATGGACTGGTGACCTGTCCAGGGGGAAGGCTGCTGGGATAGGCTCCACCCCCACCACCCACAAACCTTCTGAGATCTGAACCATCTTTTAACGTCAGCTGGTTTCCCAGATTTCAGAAGTGGGCAGCCATGATGGTGTGGTCATCTTTTCTGGCCTCTGCTGGACCAATCAGCACCCTTTGAGGAAATGGGTGTGGTTTAGGTGTGACGACAGTGACGAGGTTAATTAAAACCACCAATGGGGGCTCCTGAGCAGCTTGTGAACCAAGACTCAAAGGGTTTGCAGGGATCTCTGTCCGTCGCAGCCTCTTGACCATTATGTCCATCCACCCATCCAACCATCCTACCATCCATCCTACCATCCAACCATCCTACCATCCATCCACCCATCCAACCATCCTACCATCCATCCACCCATCCAACCATCCTACCATCCATCCACCCATCCAACCATCCTACCATCCATCCACCCATCCAACCATCCTACCATCCATCCATCCATCCATCCATCCAACCATCCTACCATCCATCCTACCATCTATCCAACCATCTAACCATCCACCCACCCATCCATCTATCCTACCATCCATCCACCCATCCAACCATCTAACCATCCACCCACCCATCCATCTATCCTACCATCCATCCACCCATCCAACCATCTAACCATCCATCCACCCATCCATCTATCCAATCATCCATCCGTCTGGCCATCCATCTGTCCATCCATCTGTCTGTCCATCCATCATCCATCCATTTTCTACTGCTTGCGCTGTTGTAGGGTTTAATACTTGTACCTGTTTTTGTTACGAGTTTGTGCAGATTTTTGGGAGCACATTTGAAGCACTTTCAAGATCAAAACGCTCAAACTAGACATCATTCATCTCTGAGTAACTTAGAGAATAAAAACTTAACACTTTATTTATGTTTATCTTCCACAATGAATGTAAATTCCCCTTGCTTCATCACCTCAAACAGCAAACGTGAGGCGTGTGTGACTGTTGTTTTTAAAACAGTTTTGTGATGTAAGAAGTGCTGATAGTGTTCCCGCGTGTGTGTGATGACCGTGCGTGACCTCACACTGACTCGTCCTCTTTCTCAGAGCAGCTGCATCAGCTCCAGGTCCCTGACGACAGGACCCCCCTAAAAACACACACACACACAATCATGTGAGACACACATATAGGTACAGATAAACCTGCAACTGCACGCAGCCGGACTAGTAGGGAGGAAAAGAGCACTAGCGCCCTCCGGTGGCCATCTGGAGTCTGGAGCACAGCAGCACCTCCCTACTTCAACCACGCCAGGAATATAAAGACTGGGATGAGAGAACACGTGAGAGCAGAAGAAGAAACTCAGTGTGTTGAAGCCCCTCTGACCTCCGACCTCCTCTGGACTGACAGATCTCAGGGGATGTTGGTTTTATGTGAGCAGAGATACTCCTCCACTCTGCTCCTCCACTCTTCTATTCTCCTCCTCTCTTTCGTTCATGTCCCACGAGTTCCATCTGTACGAGTCAAAAGTGGACTCACCTTCTCATCTCATGTTTTTGTCTTTTTTCATGAGTGTTTACATTGTAGGTTCTCCCTGAAGGCATCAGATCTATGAATGAACACGTCTGGAATTCTGCAGTAAACAAATCATGAAATAACTCCATCATGTTCTAGGTTCTAGGTTCTTCTAAACAGCCTCCCTCTGACTGCTGCTCTTCTCACTCTTGGCGTTCTCTCCTTGAGATCCATGAGGTCGTCACCTGAAACGGTTCTCCAACAGTCTTGAAGGAGTTCCAGAGGTGCTGAGCACTTGTTGGTCCTTTGGCCTTCACTCTGCTCTCCCTTTTATCCCAAACATCTGGACTGGGTTCAGGTCAGGTGACTGGAGGCCAGGTCACCTGGGCCGCCCTCCATCACTCTCCTTCTTGGTCAAACAGCCCTCACACAGCCTGGAGGTGTGTTTGGGTTGTCCAGTCTGAGGAGCTGTTAACTGGTGATTTCTGAGGCTGGGGACTGGGATGAACTCATCCTCAGCAGCAGAGACTCTTGGTCTTTCACTCCTCATGTGAGCCAGTTTCGTCATAGCGCTTGATGCTTTGTTTTGTGTATGTATATATATGTTATATATCTTATATATCTTATATCTTTATATATATATATATATATATATATATATATATATATATATATATACACACACAGTATATATATAGATATATTTATATCGATATATCTCTATAGATATCTATATTATATATAGTAATCTATATATATTTATATATATCCATATATATAAATAGATATAGATGTGTGAATATATATATATATATATATAAGATATAGATATTTCATATTGATGTGTATGGATTTGGATTATAGCATCAATCAGAAAGGATTTTTCTCGTAAATATTACTTACCTAATGACCAATAACTGCTTTTTGCTGGTTGTGTTGCTGGTTGTGTGTCCATGGTTGTGTTGCTGGTTGTGTTTCCCTGGTTGTGTTGCTGGTTGTGTTGCTGGTTGTGTTTCCCTGGTTGTGTTGCTGGTTGTGATGCTGGTTGTGTTGCTGGCTGTGTTGCTGGTTGTGTTTCCCTGGTTGTGTTGCTGGTTGTGTTTCCCTGGTTGTGTTGCTGGTTGTGTTTCACTGGTTGTGTTGCTGGTTGTGTTTCCCTGGTTGTGTTTCCCTGGTTGTGTTGCTGGTTGTGTTGCTGGTTGTGTTTCCCTGGTTGTGTTGCTGGTTGTGTTTCCCTGGTTGTGTTGCTGGTTGTGTTGCTGGTTGTGTTTCCCTGGTTGTGTTGCTGGTTGTGTTTCACTGGTTGTGTTGCTGGTTGTGTTTCCCTGGTTGTGTTGCTGGTTGTGTTGCTGGTTGTGTTTCCCTGGTTGTGTTGCTGGTTGTGTTGCTGGTTGTGTTTCCCTGGTTGTGTTGCTGGTTGTGTTGCTGGTTGTGTTTCCCTGGTTGTGTTGCTGGTTGTGTTGCTGGTTGTGTTTCCCTGGTTGTGTTGCTGGTTGTGTTTCACTTTGTTCTTCCTTTATTCTTTATGTTGAACTACAAAAGAAGAATAACTGACAGACACTTTAGCTTCCAGTTCACGTCTCCTTGAGTATAGAGACTTACACAAGAAACAAAAACTTTGGTTTGTATGAAGAGACTTTGGGCTTCATTCGCAACACCAGGGTTGTCTGGGCTCCGCGGCGCAGCAGAATACAGCAGGATGGAATTAAAAAGTCCATGTGAGAAGTTTCAGGCTCTGGCAGTTGGTAGCAGTTTAATCTTATTAGGGTTAACAGTTTCAATCCTTGTATTTTGGTTTCCTCAAAGTCAGTTAATAATTACAGTTAAATCCATTCAGGCTGTGTTATATTTCATGAGAATTTGGATTGGAAAAATCCTAATAAAGGAATCAGAGAGGATCATGGAACTCAGAGTTTCTCTGTTCCAAAGTTACAGGACGATTCTCAGAATCGAGCACTGAGAGCTGCCGGAGGAATTCAGGACTCCATCAAAGGCAATCTTTTTTTCCCAAAAACCCTTTTTACCTCAACCTTATCAGGTATAACAAGAATATTAATTGATGTATAGTTTTATAATGATAATGTAATTTTAAAAAAAATAAGCAGAACCAAATAGACCCCGTCCAGGGTGAACCCCGCCTCTCACCTGAAGGTGTCTGGGATAGACTCCACCCACCTCTGACCCTTAACGGATTAGGGGTAAAAAATGGATGGATGGATAATGGACGGATGGATGGAAGGATGGAATACAATGGACTATTTAGGGAATGAAGTCCATTGTAAAAGAAGCAACAGACTAAAGTGCTTCAAGACTGACGTTGTTTTCCTTTAATCATCCATCCATCATCATCCATCACTCCATCCATCCATCCATCATCCATCCCTCCATGTTCCCCCTCTCCTCCTGTTCAGGGTGGTGGGGGTGGAGCCTATCCCAGCAGCCTCCCCCCTGGACAGGTCACCAGTCCATGGCAGGGCCAGCACATATAGACAGACAACCATTGGCTCTCCCAGCCATGCCTACGGTCAATTTAGAGTCTGGATTAACCTGGTCCCTCTTGATGTCTTTGGACTGTGGAGGAAGCTGGAGTACCAGAGAGAACCCAGCAGGAACAGGGAGAACATGGAGACTCACCCAGAAAGACCCCGTGCTGCAGCCGGGGCTCCACCCACAACCTTCTTGCTGGGGGGCCACAGGGAGAACCACTGCTCCACCGGGCTGCCCGTTTTCCTTAAATATTGTTTTTAATTCCCTTTTGAAATGGAACATTTTTACCATAACAAACAATTTTTTTAGTCTCTCAAACAAAAAATTTCACTGTATTTCTGTATTTTTTAAGTGTAAGAAGAAATGTTGTCCAAATCCCGTTCCTCTCAGCAATGATTGTCTTTTCATGCCAGTTTTCCCTCTTGAGTTGACCGACTATCAGAGCTCTCAAACGCTCCTGAGGGAAAAATAATGATAATTCCTGAAGAAGAGGAAGCAAAGAGCTTGGGGGGGGGGGATTGGGTCAGGACCAAAGGCGGGCGAGTCTGGGAAAAAAATATAATAACTGGGAAGGAAAGAAAAAGGGGATAAAAATTCCAAATGGGAATTTTTGATTTTAAGTTTAATCCAATGAGGTTCGTCATTTTCACTTTTATATTTTGGCTTTTTTAAGTTTGTGTTCGGGTTTTCCCAGGTTTGGCGTCTTGGTAGGATTCAAATCATTCAGTCTTTGTTTGGTCTCAAGTCTGCCAGCAGTCGTGAAACTGGGGTTCCTCCGTCAAACCGGCCTCCAGCCATGAAACCATGAAAAGCTCCGTGATTCAAACGTGTCTAGATTTGAAAGAACCTTTTAATAACGTTGCAATTCTTTCACACGTTTCTCTTGTATATTTTTTCATTCTCTCTAACCAAACTTTTAACACCAACCAAAATCCACATCAATTCATCCTGAATGAAGTAAAACGATTTTGAAACTATAGATTAATGCCACTAAATGAAATTGTTAATTTACTCAAACACATTAAAAAAACCTGCAAAGACACTCAGGCAACAGCCGGTTTCAAGGTCCTGTTTACCTGCTGTCTCTTTTCTTTTAAAAGCCTTTTTCCTTCAGGTCATTAAAGTGATCAGTATGACAATGAAATAATAAAATTAGTCTCTAAGAAAAGGTTATTTTCTCAGATGCCTCATGGTGGTTCTGTTTAACACTGACAGAAAGTCTTTCAAAGAACCAAAGATCCAAACCAGTTTCCAGAAACATCATCCAGGTGCGTTTGTTCCTCCCTGACAGGTAAACGTCTGAATCTCTTCTCCCTGCTGCAAAACCACAAACCTGTAAAGAGAATTTGAATTCACTGAGGATGTCTGAGCGTCAGAGTTCGTGGGAAATATTGTATCATGTTGTGAAATGGGGTGAGGATAATGATCGACATGCTCATCGACACGGTTCTGAGCCACATTCAGGGTCGGGGTCAAGCCAAGGTCACGGGCAGGTCAGGGTTAGGGGCTGGGGTATGCTTTATGACAGTGGAGGTCCCCACAAACATAGGAGTACGTGTGTGTGTGTGTGTGTGTGTGTGTGTGTGTGTGTGTGTGTGTGTGTGTGTGCACGCGCCACTTTAATGTGTACAAAGATGAAGGTTATGGCGAATTAGACGATGTATCTGCCTGGCGTCTGTATAACAAATAATACCATTAGTGAGACAGGGATGTTCTCTGCCAGGTCCTTGAAGATGAATGGCTGTGCTGTGCTTGGAACTCACACACACACACACACACACACACACACACACACACACACACACACAGGCACACACACACACACACACACACACACACACAGGCACACAGGCCTGTGTGTTGTCATATCTGTGGATGATTACAGTGTAAAGGGTACCAATCAGACCTTCAAAGCATGTTTACCATCCCTCGGCTGTGTGTGGATGTGCCATGGTTCAGTCTGGATTCTTAATTCTGATTGGCTGCAGGGTGAATTTAGTTCCTGATACATGGTCACTGTTTACCGAGCAGAGCCAGTGAAAGTGTCTTCTCACCCTAATCCCGACTCAATTAATGCTCTGGCTGCATAGCAACACCCCTGGCGACGGGGAAGCAGTAAAATCCTCCATTCATATTTTTGTTTTCTCTTATTTACACATCAGCATCTAATTTGCCTACAACAGTGAGCAGTTTTAACAAGTCAGCTCATCGATAGAGACGCCCGGGCAGCTGAGGACAAAGAGGTAGCAACACAATACAAGAATACAAGATGAAGTCACCTAGGAACATGCACACACGGGCAGCGCTGCCCCTGCGCCCGCTCAGCACGTCCACCAGGACAGAAGGAGCCGTGTGACTCCTGCAGCTCTGACTGCGCTGCGTCTCGCTGCTTTGACGCCACCAGCGCGTTTTTCTATGCAAATGAGCTGCACGGCGTGTCGAGAGAGGCGGTGCCACTGAAGCACATTCATCTCCAGATGTTGACGGCCGACCTCGGCCTCAGAGGACGGACCTGATCAGCTGACCCAGCAGGGACACGACCAGCCCCAGACACGCCAACCAAACATGGCCCACAGTAGAACCGTACGTAACCCCGACCTGCAAGACCTGTTGTTAGGCTCACTCGCAGCTTGTTAGCGTGTGGTAGCGTCCCTGCTCATGTGACTCCTGTCCTCCTCTTCACATCGCCTCCTCTTTCAGAGCCTGACAGGATGCGCTTGAAACCACCAGCACTCACAGACGGGCTCCTCGTCTTGCAGTCGGCGTCTGCACCTCGACCCTCACATCTGCCATCGTTCTTTGCTCAGATTCACTATTTACACTTGGCCATATTGGATCAATGCGATCAGCTGCTAAGCAGATGGAGGTATTTGCATCAGTGGTGCGATATCGCGTGTGAAGTGAACTGTGAAACGGGACAAATAGTGGATGCAAGTGATTGGCAGTTCAAGGTGCTGTCAGTGGGGATTCAGCCCTGACAGGTTTTCCTCCTCACAAACGGATGGAACGGTGAAACCCACAGAGCTGCGGAGTGGATCCCTGCTGGGTCGTTAGCCGGTTGAGACCAATAATCAGATCGCGATGTCATGAAACGTCATGTCTGCTAGCTTGTTCGTCATCAGACTCCAACAAACAGATGAACTCATTTGATCTTTGATCCCGTTAAGGTCACATGGTTCGGGTCAAGAAACCATTGAACGAACCATGATTGGGAGATTTCTGGGGTTTGTGGTTGGAGGAGGACGGCATGTTTCAGAGAAAGTTCATCAACGAGTGAAAATGTGTTGCTCATCTACTCAGCGTTGTGTTGACGAAGGTTGGGTGAAGTTTTTCAGTGTAAAAGCACTGCTGCAGTTTCCCAGCAAAGGGCTTTGCAGTGACCTCCGAAACAAATGAAGTGATGGCGCCCAACCTTGAAGAAATGCTTCATAAAACCCTAAATATCCTCCATGCTGAAGCAGCCCAGGCACCCTGAAGCCTCCGTAAGCCCGATGTTTAGAAGCCCATCGCTGCAGCACCTTCGCTGTCAGACTCCAGCAGTGTTTGAGGACTAAAACATACATGAGCATGATACCAACAGAAGTTTGCCCAAAGAAGCAGAGTGTAACTTCTTTGACTTATTAGGCATTTTTGCTTCACTACTTTGTGACTTACCACATTAGTAAATTGTTTTTCCCCGCCTAAAGCAAGATCTAACGGGACAGCGGCAGCATGTTTTTGGCCCTCTGAGTCGTCTGAATTTCCATCTCATTTGAGATTAGCTGAGTATAGCTGTTTTGGATTAGCTGAGCTCGTCTCTCTCCCTCTGACACTCTCAGATAAGAGAGCCGCAGTCCCTGAAACACAAAATGCCCTCTTTCTACATGGTTAAGGCTGCTCTGCTTGTCTCTTGTTGCCCAGTGCTAGCTCTTTGTGGAAAGGATTATTGCAGCTGACTGTGGAGAGCTGTTATCATGTTGTCAAGTGAATAGTGACAAGGGTTAGACCAGGAAACAAAACTGACATACTGGAGATCTATTATTAATAATTGGACACATTCCACTCAGTATTGTCCACGTCGGGTTACAACCTCAGCGAATTAATCTGCTTTAATCATGAACGTTCCTTCATTGGTCGTCTTGACCACAGAAATCCTCACAGTTCAGTTTCAGAGGATTGTCTGAATCCTGCGGAGACGCGGGTGCTGCGAGCGCGCTCGGATCATCCTCTAAGAACAATGTCATTACTGGCGTCACAAAAACCAAGGTCATCTGCGCCTTTGTTCAGGCCAGACCTACTCCACGCCTGCACGCGTTCAGCCCAGCTTAGCTCAGAGAGGCAGATAAAGAGTACTGGCCCAGCTCGCTCAGAAATGTAAGATGGCATCAAAAACCTGTTCAGCACAGACTTGCAGCTCTGATATTGCAGGAGGAAATCAGCCCTCCCTCAGCAGGTGACAGACATTAAGTGTTACCTTTGTTAAATGCATCAAAACTGTCTTTTCCTCTGCTCCTACAGTGGGACGTTTGGATGTGTGAGACTGTCAGACTCACACGAGTGTGCTGGACTTTCTCCTGCCTTACTGCTCATGTGGGAGGGATCTTTAAGGAGAAAACTAATGGCGGCCGAGGTTGAATAATAAATACTGGTTATTAGAGGAGACAAACCCTGACTGCCAGGTTTAAAGGCCCTGCTGATCCACCTTATTGTTGCAGCTCGATATTGCTGGCTGTTCAACGTGAATCTCATATTCAGAACGGCTGATTATAAAGCATAAATCTTAGAGGAGCGGCATGAAAGAATGGCCCTCGCCAGATTTCCGACCTCTTTAAATCAAAGGCAGAGAAGATCAGTACTCGGGGACCGCGTGTCTTCCTCAACAGCTTGTAAATGTCAGGAGCAAAGCAGCTGTCAATCACCTTTAGTGACACTCCAGCAGCAATTAATTTTTGCCAGGAGGAATTATTAATGATGCATGAGGACAAAGCCGAGGCCCACAAACAAGCATGAAGATTAGCAGAGTGTGTGTGTGTGTGTGTGTGTGTGTGTGTGTGTGTGTGTGTGTGTGTGTGAGAGAGAGAGAGAGAGAGAGAGAGAGAGAGAGAGAGAGCGATGGATGGGACAGTAAAGGCTAATGAAGAGGGGAGGGCATGTGCATGATGGCGGGTCCTCCATGTTGCTCCGCTCGCCCTCCTCCAGCCTCTACAGCGAGTGCAGGTGAACCACCTGACTGCTAACCAGAACACATTGTTCAATTAATAATAACCCAATGTGTCACTTCATTGGTCCTCCTGGCACAGTCAGCCTACCTGGTCTATCACGCCATGATGATAGCTTTGTTCAGAGAGCACTTTTGTTCAAGTCACAAAGTTCTTTACTGAGAATGATCAGCTGGTGCACCAACAGCAGATCAAATCAGGACCAACAGTGTTAGCATAGCGACGTTACAATGGAACTCATACAAATCGTCAGCGTCACTGCTATTATCACAATGATAGCTTTTTCTATACACGAGGTCATGATAGAACGCTAGAAAGGCATCAGTTCTTAATAACCATGTTTTTGTTAGGGAGAGCCCCCCCCCCACCACACACACACACACACACACACACACACACACACCAAACAGGACCTCATCATGGTCCTGTCTGTCCATGCTGATTTGGGTTATGGGCTTTTAGTTTGTATCTTGTTTGATGGATTTAGTTTTTGTTTTATTTTGAAATTCACATCCCATGAGTCTTTTTGCTGTTCTTCCTGTCAGTGTCTGTTTCCAACTTCCCCGGCTTCTGTTTTCTACTTCCTCCTTGACCTCAAGATCGCCAGCGTGAGACGGTCATGGTTTCCTGGTGCCATCAGCGAGCACCGTGGTTCGGCTCATTCAGCCCCCCCCCCCCCCCCCCGGTCCTCTGGGACTCCTGGCTTCTGCCCCTCTGCTAGAGACACCAGAGCCCCCGCTGACCGGGAGGTCCTGGCCTCCCGTCGGTGACTGGTTTCACACCTACTTGACATGGTGATTTCAAAGAAGACGTCAATGTTCTCCATCAGGACGGTGTGAGCGACGCAGGGCGGTTGATGGCCTCCTTCTCCTCCGTCCAACAGCAGTGGCCCTGCAGTGTCAGGTGATAACCTTTACTGTTTTTTTGCCGTTGCTCACGTCATCAGGCCGACTCAATTGCACCGTTGATCGGCAACTTTTCACCCTCAGCGCTACTTGATCCTTTACTTGAGTCATTAGATGTGGAGAGCTCCGGGCACAATGGCCCAGCTTCAGAAAGCACAGAGGAGAGTGTAATTACACTCAGCGTTGATTACCTCTCTGCCGGAGCCGCCTGTTCAATAGCCATTACATGGAGACGCTCCTCCGGCCGCTGCTTAATGGCTCGCTGGCTCAGTCTTCTTTAGCTTCCCACCTCGCTGCTGCTTCACACTCACGGAAGACTGAGCGTGGACACACAGCTGCCCACATCTGTCCTCCTGATCAGTCTTCATCCATCCTCACGGCAGCACACACACTCACTACGGTTGTCAAGGAACTTGTTGGGGGGGACGGGGCAGGGACCGACGGACATGAAGGAACCCTGATAAATCCTATACCTGATAGGTATAGATATGGATATATTCTCCTCCAAAGAGAAGTGTTAAGAGGCTCAGTTGTCGTTGACGACCCGAAGAGGCCCTGGGTTCACGTCCACTGGGCTGCAGGGTTGACACACAGGTTTGGTGCTGCCCATACTTGTTAGTCTCGACAAGTCTAGTTATCCGTCATCATTTTTTCCACCAGTAGTTGCAAGACGGCAGCCTTAACCGTACGGTTATGGTGAAGTGAAATCTTCAGGACTGCCAAGTACCTCAGATACTAAAAATTACACAACTGCCATTGAATGGCGCTAAAACCAAAGTCGACACATAAAGA
This sequence comes from Aulostomus chinensis, assembly GCF_037954235.1. NCBI lineage: Eukaryota > Metazoa > Chordata > Actinopteri > Syngnathiformes > Aulostomidae > Aulostomus > Aulostomus chinensis. The sequence continues at coordinate 27,059,035 of NC_141330.1, forward strand.
CTCACAGGTCATGGGTGTTGGCTTCCATTCAGCTTAACAGGTAGATTCTGTCATATCACCTGTTTCATATCAGCGATATCATGATGTATAAAGAGGCACTTTCACTAAACCCTGTAAAAATAGAATCTTGCTTTCGGAGAACTTCAACTCTGCGGTGAAAGCACACCTGTACTCTTGTGGATCAGGTCATTGAAACTGGGGTTCCAAAGTCTTAGGTTCACAAAAGTTGTGTCATATGTGAGTAAAACAGAGAAATAAATTACATCTCCTTTTATTGGAAAGGTGATGTTTGTCCTGTGGTGCTAGCTAAGCCACTGGTGCTGCTAGCGCCACCTGTGGAGGTGGGATGTATTACGCAGCAGGGGGCTGAATGTTGAAGGGGCTCAGGACAATAACAAGTTTGGGAACTACAGTTGTACAGTAGCTTGTAGCGTAGCTGCAAATGTTCCATGTGTTGGTGAGTACAAACAGGAGAGAAGTTACTTGAGAATAGAAAATGTGAGAACCTGAGCCTCCATCCTGAAAATGCGCCCTTGCTCTCCTTTGCAACGTAACAACACAGAAATGATACAAACACATACATGCACTGAGGGATGTTGCTCTCATCCTTTTTACTTCAGCAGCTCACAGCTTCACATGGCGTCTTCCTGCAGGAAATGTTTACTCTAGTTCTTAGGGCTCCACGCCTGAAGGGGCTGGGACCGGCGTGTGCTCAGCAGCGTCGTTTCAGTCCCAGCAGGGAACCCACTTCTACCTGCTCCAACTGCATCATTTGTTTCCATTGATAAATTCAGGACGGCAGCCTAAATCGTACCTGCTATGGAGGTCAAACTTTCAGGAGTGGTACAGACCCCCACACGCACCTCACACTTCAGGAAAAATACACAAACACACCATAAGGTGGCGCTATGATCAATGAGAGAACGTTCAATAGGTGAAGGCCCACAAGTCCCACATACACAATATCTAAAAATGTCTAACATCACACAGCTGGTGAAAGGACATCTACAGAATCTTGATCACACAAACAATCCGTCCATCCCTCTACCCACCCACCCATCCATCCATCCCTCTACCCACCCACCCATCCATCCATCCCTCCACCCACCCACCCATCCATCCATCCCTCCACCCACCCACCCATCCATCCATCCCTCCACCCACCCATCCATCCATCCATCCCTCCACCCACCCATCCATCCATCCATCCCTCCAACCACCCATCCATCCATCCATCCCTCCAACCACCCACCCATCCATCCATCCATCCCTCCAACCACCCATCCATCCATCCATCCCTCCACCCACCCATCCTTCCATCCACCCATCGATCCACCGACCCACCCATCCATCCATCCGTCCATCCATCTGTCCCTCCATCTGTCCCTCCCTCCATCCATCCATCCATCTGTCCCTCCATCCGTCCATCCATCCACCCATCCATCCATCCGTGCATCCTTCTGTCCCTCCATCCATCCATCCATCCGTCCATCTGTCCCTCCCTCCATCCATCCATCCATCTGTCCCTCCATCTGTCCATCCATCCATCCATCTGTCCCTCCATCCATCCATCCGTCCATCCATCCATCCATCTGTCCCTCCATCCATCCATCCATCTGTCCCTCCAGCCGTCCATCCATCCATCCATCTGTCCCTCCATCCATCCATCTGTCCATCCATCTGTCCATCCATCCATCCATCTGTCCCTCCATCCATCCATCCATCCATCCATCCATCCATTTATCCCATTTCTTTACCGCTTATTCGTTAAGGGTCATGGGGGGTGGAGTCTATTCCAGCAACATTAGGTGAGAGGCTGGGTTCACCCTGGACGGGTCACCAGTCCATCTCAGGGCCATCAGGAGCACTTAGGGATTCAAGGACACTTGGACATGGTCCCTGGGGGATGTGTGGATCAAACCAGCGACCCTTCGGTTACTAGATGGCCACGCCTCCTCTGAGCCACACCGGCAGACACACAAACAAAGCAATGTTGCATTCAACAGAAAGAGCAGAGTGTCTGGGCAGTGATTGGTCGTTAAAATTAGACACGACTCTGTTGCTTCTCTGGAGACTCTGTGACCTGCACCTTGACAAAGCTGGACCCCTGGACAGAGATATGCCCTCCTGGAAATAACAACGCTCCTCCACAGCAACCGCATGCAGCAATGCAAATGTTCTTGTCTGCCTTTGAAATGCAGACACACAGCAATTACAGATGAATCAGATCATCTAGAAATGAGCTTCCAAGTCAAGAGATCAAGACACTCAGGAGACTCAGGTCTCCTCAAGCTGCTCATGTGACGTAGCTTGATGGAACCGGGGGAATGCGTCAGTCCAGCTGCTGCTTCTTCTACCGCACAAGCGCCTTTCATTCCATCATCATTATCATTGTTGTTGTTGTTGTGATTGTTATGATTATTAAGGGGAAGTGACTTAATTAGCATCATTTGATATGTTTCATCTGGTAACAATTTGAAATTCTACAAAAGTCGCAAGATTGAATAATTTCATCCCCAAACTGAAGCTAAACTGAAACTGGGCAGAAGACAATGGCTGCCCCTCCATACCTGGGAACTGAGAGCTTTTGTTTCTTTTTAGCTTCAGGCACCATTTAAGTGGTTTCCATGGGAGTGGAGTGAGGCCCCGCCCCCCTCACGGTATCCATTTCTCTTTATACATCCATAGATAGAAATGCGATGACCACTGTTCGACTGTTCCAGGGTTACAGCTAACTGTGTGTGTGTGTGTGTGTGTGTGTGTGTGTGTGTGTGTGTGTGTGTGTGTGTGTGTGTGTGTGTGTGCAGTTAATTACAGAATGCAAATTATGTTGTCAGAGGAGCCATTCAAAAAGTGCCTTCCTGTTCGCTTGTTGAGGCAGATTTAATAACCATCCCTCTCTCTTCTCTTTCTTTCTCTCTCTTACACACACACACACACACACACACTCCTGCAACAAAGCAGCACAAAGTAATCTCTCAGCGACATCCCAGTGTTCCAGCCATGACGGCGTGATTCATGCTAAGTGTGATAGTAGATGAGCGATGTTGATGCAGCTTCTAACACTGTTCAAGAGCACTTTGCCCCTTTTTAGCTGCAATTTATGGACCAAAGTATTACAGAAATAGATAATGTGCCTTTTCATCTCAAAAAGCAGCCAATGTTTGAAGCCCCTCTGAGGGTAAAGCTGATTTGTGCAACTCTGACTTGGCAGCACATCTCCAGAACTGAACCTTTTCCATTTTGAACAGATTTCACTGAAGAAAATGAAGAAGCTGCATCAGTCTCAAAGTCAGAAAGCCTTTACTGGGGAGGGAGAACCAGAACCAGACCCCCATGGTGGTAGATGTTCATTTGTGGTACAACCATGACGTTGCAGGCTTGGTATTTGTCTGGTGTTTCTTCTCTCCAGGTATGTCGAACCCCACCTGCAAACACCTGTGACTGTGGCCACGCTCCTCCCACTCTCTCTCTCGCTCTTTCAGCTGCAGCTGACACGCCACCAAACCTTTTCCTTAATAATGAATCGTCTTTCGGCATCTGTGTCATCATTGCGTTGCTTCCCTTGGGCGACCCCCGGATGGTGGCTCCGTCTGTGTATTTGTATCACTCTCAGTAGTACTTGCTGCTTGCTTCTACCTCACACTGCAGTCATTCTCTGAGTTCTGTTCTGACTGATTGGACTCTGACTTCAAAGAAATCGTAGAACTTGTCAACAAGTACTAAAATGAACATTTACTGCCAGTATGACATCAGTCAAGAAAGTTATTGATGGTCCTGCAAACCCCCTGACTGACATCTGTGCCTTTCACAACTGGTACATTTCAGTCGGAAAATGACTTACTATTCAGTTGTGTTACGCTGGGAACAAACGCAGTTTCACTCAGTACAGGCGTGCTTCTTTACCTTGCCAGCTCCCTGAGGTATTGGGAAAAGGGTTTACTCAAAATCTCGATAGCTTCTTTGAAAAGCATCATTTTCCAACGGATAGTTTCAGAGTGACAACATCAACACCTGAGATTATTGTAACAATTAGGAGAACAAATGACATGGCAGATGTCACAAATGGGGTACAGCAGGGTTCGTGTCAGGGCCCAAACTGGTTTTTCTCTGTACTTATAATGACATGTGTGGGTTATCAAGGGTGCTGAAATTCATTCCACTTGCTGATACAAATGTATTTTGTTCTGGGGGGAAATCTGCAGCAGCTTTTGGAGGCGCAGGCAACAAAAATGTGAATGAAACAACATTTATGTTATTTGGAAACTGTATAAAACGGCTGTATATGCACAAGTGCAGATCATGATGGGTGATGTTCATGTTGAAACAGCGAATGAAAAGTCGTTTCTGGGTCTGATACTCGACCACAAAATCTGCTGCAAGCCACGAACGAGGCTTCAAGGAAGAAACTGGCAAAAACACAACAAAACGAAAACAAGAGCCAGTCTGTATGCTAACCTTGTAGATCTGAGGTACTGTGGGGAGGCGCGGGGAAACATAAAGGCAACGCACAACCATGACACAAACTACAAAGTCAAGCGATCAGAACAGTTCGTGAGGTGGGGGACAGGGAGCACACACACACACACACACACACACACTTTTCAATTCACATGCATTAACATTCATGGTTGTGGTTGAATTTAAAACTGCCATAATTATATTCACGACAAAAAACGCTTCACATCCAGGAAAAATTAAAAAACTGTTTTCGACAGGGAGGAGGATTATGATGTAAGACGTGGTATTGGGAGGTCAAATATAAAATATAAATCAATTTGGAAAATGCTATAAAAAAGACATTTGGGGGACGGACGTGGCTGAGGAGGGTTTGTGCTTGTCTGTTGTTCTTCGGCTGTAAGTTTCTCAGCACGTTGTCTCTCTCCTGGGAGTTTATGTTTAATTTGGGTTTGTGCTTTTATTTCTGCTGGGTTGTGAACAGACTGGAGAAATTGTCTGAGTTGCTTGAAGAGGAAGAGTTGGACCAGTTTTACGACAGTTGACTCCTTTTCAAACACTGGTTTATTGTTGCTTTTGTTTTCTTATCTGTTTCATCTTTTTTACATTAAAAATTAAACTAATTTATTCATTCATTCCTTCACAGTTGAGCTGGTTTAGTTTAGGCGGGAATCTGGGGATCGTGACGAGGAGCGACTCCAGGAACGACTGTGGGAACGTCGGGGAACTGGCCCAGAGTCGCATCATGGAATCAGAACATCAGACAGAGAAGGAAAAGATGAACGGATGAGGAAAACGTGTAATCCAGGTGTGATGTCACACGCTGTTCCTGAGATGCAGCTTCAAGTTAACTGATCCAACACGTCTTTCCTAACCAATGTGGAGGACATTACCTCGCGCTAACTTGACTTGGTATTCTGTTTGTTTTCTCAAGATCGTCGCCTTCGCTGAACCGAATAAAACACGTCAAACAGACGACAAGCCTCTCCAGTGCGAACTCAGCTCGCTCGCACCTAAGATGACATCATTCTTCCGTCTGGGATGAAGCCTCAGCTCTGTTACAGACACTACAAACTGAATTAGTAGTCCAAGCTTTGCAGCAGGCAGCAACACACTCGGCTGCTTATTTCACCGTGTAGTGAGGGCATCTGAACTTTGTGACTTATTCACTGAGGAAGCAGGAGTGGAGGCAGCAGATTGTAATTATGATTGAATGTGATGTGTATTGAAATTATTCTCGCCGATGCCGCATCGCACAGACAAACGGGAAGCATTGTCGGAAAGGTCAAGTCATTGGATAAGTGCTCCACCTTGCTGCCATGAATAATTTGTCCAAAAAAGGCTGAAATGCTCACAATGTCGTCTTGCTCAAAGAGCTTCTACCTTCATGTCATGATGAATGGATTCCTTCCTGCGGTGAATCACGATGGGCGGTGGATGTGCAGTTAACACCAGTACATAATGAGACAATGCTGATAATGGCGTTGGACTGCGGTGACTCAAATTCTAATTCTACACAATGAGCTGATGTCTGCACATCTGTTTTTTATTCTTCCTTCTTGCAAATGAAATAAGTGAGAGAAGAGAGGCGCAGGCTGGCGAACATTCGTCTTGCGGCGCTGCCGTGCACCCTCCAGCTCCACCTCACCTCTAAATCTGCACAGAGCTCTGGAGGGTTTACAATAAAATAGAGATAACGGATTCCGAGCGCGGTTGCAGGCTCCCCCACCCCTGCATGTTATCTTAATTGTACAAGACAGCAGCTTGGAACTACAGAAGAATCAAAAGAGATCAAATGCAAGCAAATAGGAATCTCTAATTACTTATGCTAATAGAGTGACAACAGAGAGGCACAGAGGCAGGAGGGAAAGGAATGAGGAGGACGGAGGGAAGGCTGCAACTGGTGAATCACTCAGTGCTCTAATTAAAACCAGAAATCATCTTTGGGAGGTAGAGGCTGGAGAGGAGGAGACCTCCCTCCCTGTGTCCCGGCGAGGAGCAGAAGCCACGGAGAGGTAATTACTCTTATCTGCTGCTTGTTTTATTAACATGTGTTCTGAAAGAATAGAAGAGTTTAACTTGGCCCTCCTCTGACTGATGTCAGGCTCGATAGAACGGCACAAAATATGATTACAAAATGGGAGAAAGGGGCTTATTCCTTTTCTATAGATATAAAGCAGTCCCCCCCCCCCCCCCCCCCCACTACTCCTGTTCTTTAAATTCCCTCTGGGGATAGATGTTTCTTCAGATACACGGGGTAGGAAGAAAAGCAGAGAGTTGGGGCAGAAGGAACATAGTGGAGGTACGAAGGGAGAGGATGGAAGGAAGGATGGAGGTGCAGAGCAGTGAGGAGAGACAGATCAACACAAAGATTTTGCTGCCTTAGCGGCAAGCAGAGTGAGGGCAGAAGCCCAGAGAAAGCACACATGCCAAAAGCCAGTAATTACACGCCAATCATCTGCCCACAGGCTAGTGCAGGGATTAACTAAGCAGAGAAATGGTGGGAGAAATTCAATTAAAAAACGAATTAATAAGCAGGCTGTTTTTCCTCTGGCCACTGGGAGCAGCCAGGCCTGCACCTACTGGTCAGTAACTGGGGGGGGGGGGGGGTTCAAGACGCCTGATTGGTTGGTGAGTAAACTGAGGGAGCATGGAAGGGAATGAATAGATGGAATATTGAGATAGATAATCTTTTAATAGACACGATTCATCTAGATAAAGGATTCTTTCATGCTGTGTTTAGAGTTCAGGCAACACGGGGAGGCTGAACAGAGCCTGGCTGGAGGCGAGCAACACTGGAGCAACACGCGTCACCCTCGTACACACCAGCCTGACGACCTTTCCTCCACACAGATATTCATTTAACACCTGCACAGATTCAATCCAGAGACATGCAGCATTGCACTGAACCTCTAATTCTAATGGTGGATAAAGTTTCTGCATCGAGCAACCAACAGGCAGCTGCTGCAAGCTCCAGGGCTCTCGTGTCCCTGCTTGTGCTGAGGGAGGGACAGAGCTACGGCTGCTGGCCCTGGGCTGGCTGGTCCTTGCAAGGCCGTCTGAGTGTGAGTATGTGTGTGTGTGAATGGGTGAATGTGGCAACACTGTCAAACGTTTGGAGCACGAAGGTGAAAGCGCTGCATAAATGAGACCATTTACCCTTTCATCCTGCAGACAGAGTGAGTGTCGTCAGTGAGGCTTCTCTCAGCACTCTGGCACATCCAAGCCCTTCAGAATCAATGCAGCGGCATTTAAAGTCTGCATTATGTCTATAAAACACAATGGAAGCATTTTTCGCTTGTGATTTCACAGAAATCCACACAAAACCCTACCTCCTAATTAGTCACATTAAGTGCTCGTTCTGCTTTCTGCCAGTTTTCATTGACACAGTGAACGCGGCACCAATTTCCAAAGTACTGTTGTAAAATTTTATGGGTGTTGAATTTTCTTTCACTCGGAGCCGAAGAAGCAGCGGCGTCACAGCCATCAGTGGCAGATGGGTCCATGGCTGGTGAACAGACTCATTTCTATACTGCACCTTTTTACCTAAGCAGCACTCAAAGCGCTTTACGGTGTCTCATTCACCCATTCACTCACACACACACACACACACACACACACACACACTCTGATGGTGGGGCTGCCATGCAAGGCACCAACCTACTCATCAGGAGCAGTTATGGGTTCAGTCTCTTGCTCAAGGACACTTGGACATGGTCACCCGGGGAAGTGAGGATGGAAACAGGCAGCGACCCTTCAGCTGCCAGACGGCCTCTCTTCCTCTGAGCCATGCCGCCATGGCTTCAGACCAGGACGAGCATTCCTCCGTTGGATGAATCTTTGTGACCAATCGGGTTACATCATGTCAGTCATGTCTGCTGCAGTCATGCTACAGTAGTACTGTAGTAATGTTGTAGTAGTACTGTAGTTATGCTGCTGTAGTAACACTGTAGTAATGCTGCAGTAATACTGTAGTAGTACAGTTTAAACACGCTGAAGATTACAGCAAAAACACGCTGAAGATTACAGCTAAAACATGGTGAAGATTACAGTTAAAACACTGAAGATTACAGTTTAAACACGCTGAAGATTACATCTAAAACACGCTGAAGATTACAGCTAAAACACGCTGAAGATTACAGTTTAAACACGCTAAAGATTACAGCAAAACACGTTGAAGATTTCAGCTAAAACACGCTGAAGATTACAGTTTGAAAATGCTTAAGATTACAGCAAAAACATGGTGAAGATTACAGTTAAAACACTGAAGATTACAGTTTGAAGATGCTGAAGATTACAGTTTAAACACGCTGAAGATTACAGCTGAAACACGCTGAAGATTGCAGTTTAAATACGCTGAAGATTACATCTAAAACACGCTGAAGATTACAGCTAAAACACGCTGGAGATTACAGTTTAAACACGCTGAAGATTACAGCTGAAACACGCTGAAGATTACAGTTTAAACACGCTGAAGATTACATCTAAAACACGCTGAAGATTACAGCTAAAACACGCTGGAGATTACAGTTTAAACACGCTGAAGATTACAGCTGAAACACGCTGAAGATTACAGTTTAAACACGCTGAAGATTACATCTAAAACACGCTGAAGATTACAGTTTAAACACGCTGAAGATTACATCTAAAACACGCTGAAGATTACAGCTAAAACACGCTGAAGATTACAGTTTAAACACGCTGAAGATTACAGCTAAAACACGCTGAAGATTACAGCTAAAACACGCTGAAGATTACAGTTTAAACACGCTGAAGATTTCAGCTAAAACACGCTGAAGATTACATCTAAAACACGCTGAAGATTACAGCTAAAACACACTGGAGATTACAGTTTAAACACGCTGAATATTTCAGCTAAAACACGCTGAAGATTACAGCTAAAACACGTTGAAGATTTCAGCTAAAACACGCTGGAGATTACATCTAAAACACGCTGAAGATTACAGCTAAAACACGCTGAAGATTACAGTTTAAACACGCTGAAGATTTCAGCTAAAACACGCTGAAGATTACATCTAAAACACGCTGAAGATTACAGCTAAAACACGCTGAAGATTACAGCTAAAACACGCTGAAGATTACAGTTTAAACACGCTGAAGATTACAGCTAAAACACGCTGAAGATTACAGTTTAAACACGCTGAAGATTACAGTTTAAACACGCTGAAGATTACAGCTGAAACACGCTGAAGATTACAGCTAAAACACGCTGAAGATTACAGCAAAAACACGCTGAAGATTTCAGCTAAAACATGGTGAAGATTACAGTTAAAACACTGAAGATTACAGCTAAAACACGCTGAAGATTACAGTTTAAACACGGTGAAGATTACAGCTAAAACACGCTGAAGATTACAGCAAAAACACGCTGAAGATTTCAGCTAAAACATGGTGAAGATTACAGTTAAAACACTGAAGATTACATCTAAAACACGCTGAAGATTACAGCTAAAACACGCTGAAGATTACAGTTTAAACACGCTGAAGATTACAGCTAAAACACGCTGAAGATTACAGCTAAAACACGCTGAAGATTACAGTTTAAACACGCTGAAGATTTCAGCTAAAACACGCTGAAGATTACATCTAAAACACGCTGAAGATTACAGCTAAAACACACTGGAGATTACAGTTTAAACACGCTGAATATTTCAGCTAAAACACGCTGGAGATTACATCTAAAACACGCTGAAGATTACAGTTAAAACACTGAAGATTACAGCTAAAACACGTTGAAGATTTCAGCTAAAACACGCTGGAGATTACATCTAAAACACGCTGAAGATTACAGCTAAAACACGCTGAAGATTACAGTTTAAACACGCTGAAGATTTCAGCTAAAACACGCTGAAGATTACATCTAAAACACGCTGAAGATTACAGCTAAAACACGCTGAAGATTACAGCTAAAACACGCTGAAGATTACAGTTTAAACACGCTGAAGATTACAGCTAAAACACGCTGAAGATTACAGTTTAAACACGCTGAAGATTACAGTTTAAACACGCTGAAGATTACAGTTTAAACACGCTGAAGATTACAGCTAAAACACGCTGAAGATTTCAGCTAAAACATGGTGAAGATTACAGTTAAAACACTGAAGATTACAGCTAAAACACGCTGAAGATTACAGTTTAAACACGGTGAAGATTACAGCTAAAACACGCTGAAGATTACAGTTTGGAAATGCTTAAGATTACAGCAAAAACACGCTGAAGATTACAGTTTAAACACGCTGAAGATTACAGTTTAAACACGCTGAAGATTACAGTTTAAACACGCTGAAGATTACAGCTAAAACACGCTGAAGATTACAGCAAAAACACGCTGAAGATTACAGCTAAAACATGGTGAAGATTACAGTTAAAACACTGAAGATTACAGCTAAAACACGCTGAAGATTACAGTTTAAACACGGTGAAGATTACAGCTAAAACACGCTGAAGATTACAGCAAAAACACGCTGAAGATTTCAGCTAAAACATGGTGAAGATTACAGTTAAAACACTGAAGATTACATCTAAAACACGCTGAAGATTACAGCTAAAACACGCTGAAGATTACAGTTTAAACACGCTGAAGATTACAGCTAAAACACGCTGAAGATTACAGCTAAAACACGCTGAAGATTACAGTTTAAACACGCTGAAGATTTCAGCTAAAACACGCTGAAGATTACATCTAAAACACGCTGAAGATTACAGCTAAAACACACTGGAGATTACAGTTTAAACACGCTGAATATTTCAGCTAAAACACGCTGAAGATTACATCTAAAACACGTTGAAGATTTCAGCTAAAACACGCTGGAGATTACATCTAAAACACGCTGAAGATTACAGCTAAAACACGCTGAAGATTACAGTTTAAACACGCTGAAGATTTCAGCTAAAACACGCTGAAGATTACATCTAAAACACGCTGAAGATTACAGCTAAAACACGCTGAAGATTACAGCTAAAACACGCTGAAGATTACAGTTTAAACACGCTGAAGATTACAGCTAAAACACGCTGAAGATTACAGTTTAAACACGCTGAAGATTACAGTTTAAACACGCTGAAGATTACAGTTTAAACACGCTGAAGATTACAGCTAAAACACGCTGAAGATTACAGCAAAAACACGCTGAAGATTTCAGCTAAAACATGGTGAAGATTACAGTTAAAACACTGAAGATTACAGCTAAAACACGCTGAAGATTACAGTTTAAACACGGTGAAGATTACAGCTAAAACACGCTGAAGATTACAGCAAAAACACGCTGAAGATTTCAGCTAAAACACGCTGAAGATTACAGTTAAAACACTGAAGATTACAGCTAAAACACGCTGAAGATTACAGTTTAAACACGGTGAAGATTACAGCTAAAACACGCTGAAGATTACAGTTTGAAAATGCTTAAGATTACAGCAAAAACATGGTGAAGATTACAGCAAAACACGTTGAAGATTTCAGCTAAAACACGCTGAAGATTACAGTTTGAAAATGCTTAAGATTACAGCAAAAACATGGTGAAGATTACAGTTAAAACACTGAAGATTACAGCTTAAACACGCTGAAGATTGCAGTTTAAACACGCTGGAGATTACATCTAAAACATGGTGAAGATTACAGTTAAAACACTGAAGATTACAGCTAAAACACGCTGAAGATTACAGTTTAAACACGCTGAAGATTTCAGCTAAAACATGGTGAAGATTACAGTTAAAACACTGAAGATTACAGCTAAAACACGCTGAAGATTACAGTTTAAACACGCTGAAGATTACAGTTTAAACACGCTGAAGATTACAGCTAAAACACGCTGAAGATTACAGCTAAAACACGCTGAAGATTACAGTTTAAACACGCTGAAGATTACAGCTAAAACACGCTGAAGATTACAGTTTAAACACGCTGAAGATTACAGTTTAAACACGCTGAAGATTACAGCTAAAACACGCTGAAGATTACAGCAAAAACACGCTGAAGATTTCAGCTAAAACATGGTGAAGATTACAGTTAAAACACTGAAGATTACAGCTAAAACACGCTGAAGATTACAGTTTAAACACGGTGAAGATTACAGCTAAAACACGCTGAAGATTACAGTTTGAAAATGCTGAAGATGCTGAAGATTACAGCTAAAACACATTGAAGATTTCAGCTAAAACACGCTGAAGATTACAGTTTGAAAATGCTTAAGATTACAGCAAAAACATGGTGAAGATTACAGCAAAACACGTTGAAGATTTCAGCTAAAACACGCTGAAGATTACAGTTTGAAAATGCTTAAGATTACAGCAAAAACATGGTGAAGATTACAGCAAAACACGTTGAAGATTTCAGCTAAAACACGCTGAAGATTACAGTTTTAAAATGCTTAAGATTACAGCAAAAACATGGTGAAGATTACAGTTAAAACACTGAAGATTACAGCTAAAACACCCTGAAGATTACAGTTTAAACACGCTGAAGATTACAGCTAAAACAAGCTGAAGATTTCAGCTGAAACGTAAAGAAACATAAAAACATAAAGTGTAATTATCTGAACACACTTTAATTACAAATTGTAACAAGAAATCTTTTCACTTAATTAAACACTTAAGTGCACTTTTTGGTACAATTCTTGACCTGTGATATCAATGTACCTACAATGTATCCTTTTCATGTGATCAAATTAAAATCATCCCTGAAGTGGAGCAAAAGTTTCAAATGTTTGTGTTGTAAACCTGTCCAAAAAATACCAATCATTCTATTCCCTTAAAGGTTTTAAGGGAAATTAAAGGCTTGTCCACAAACTTTTATACTAAAAGAAATCAAGCTAATCTCATCAAACCTTGGTAAACACATGAAGTAACTGTGAACTAACAGTCCTCGGTTGATGATCTGTTGAAGTTGAGCTGAAATGACAATTCCAGTGTCTCACTGTTGGATCGTGACATTTTTCCACGTTAAACAGGGTTTTACCAATGACAAAATAGAAGGTGGGGCATAACACAACCTTCATGAATGCATGCAGTAACTCATTGTGAATTGAAAGTGTTATTTAAAGGAATAGTTCACTTTAAATACAATTCATTCTTTATCAATTCACCCTCATGCTGGTGACAAGTCCAGAGTCGTTTTTTTAATCCACAAAACACTAACAGATTTCAGGATTTTTCCAAAACAAAGGAAGTCTATAGAGATAAGCAGTAAAAAGGAGACAAGCATGGTGGTAGTTCTTTGTGTTTATATTTAAAAAGAAATGTGTTCTTTTTAGAGAGAGTGAAGTGAGCATGTCAGAGTGAACGTCACACTTGTGCGTGATTCTACATGGTGGCACATATCTGAAGATTCGAAAACAAGCTAACTCCTTAATGCCGATTCACACAGTTGTATTCATCGAAGACTCAAACTACGGTAAGAGATTTTCAACTCTCTCATCCACAAACAATCCTCAAAAATAAATCTGGAAGAAGAGACAGTGGAAAGTCTGCAGGAGTACGTTGATTAGTGCTACCACTGACTCGTCATGGGTAAGACCGACAACGCGGCGACCCCACTTCCTAAAAGATGCCAACCATCCAGCACATCCTTATCGCCCGATAAGGATTTCGGAGACATCCTGGAGTCAATAGACAAGAAACTTACAAGTTTCGACGCAAGACTCTGTCTAGTGGAAATCCTCCACAGAGAGTTCCAGGCTCTCCGTGAGTCGCTGGAATTTAGCCAGCAACAGGTGGCTTCACTGGCCGCTGAAAATCAAGCTCTTAAAGCCTCCATGAAATCACTCACTGAGGGGGCGACGGAGATTACTGCGGAGAACAAGCGGATGAAAGAGGCCATCCTCGACATCCAAGCTAGGAGCATGCGGGACAACCTGGTATTCTCCGGCATACCTGAGAAGACCCCGAGATGTCCATCAAAGACTTCCTCCACAAACTACTAAAACTTCCGATGGAGACCGTGAAAAACATCACCTTCCACCGGGAGCATCGCCTTGGAGGGAAGAGGCCAGAGAACCGGCGGCCCAGACCCATCGTTGCGAGGTTCCACCACTTCAAGCAGAAGGAGCTAGTGAAGAGCCGGGGCAGGGAGCTGAGAGGAACGGACTTCAGCGTGAACAATCAATTCTCTAAGGGTGTGCTGGAGCGCCGCAAACACCTGTTCCCTGTCAAGAAGAGGTTCATTGACGGTGGATCACGCGCTGTCATCATACCCCCAGTCCAGGATAGCAGGCAGGCCAGGACAAACTGTACGTTAACGGCCAGTTGTTCCGTGATCCGGAGATCACCCCTTGGCTCTACTAAAGCGCGTCTCCTCTCTCCACCCGGAACTCACCGGATTCAGCCGAGGATGGTATGAGCATGATGAAGGTCATGGATGAATGTAACACCAGTTTCTCTCATTCATTGTTTTTTTTCTTCTTTCTCTTTCAATACTGTGTTTAACCTAAAAACATAAAAACGCACGTGGTCGACTGCTACATGCCGAGTTCACTCACGAGTGTGTATTTATGTGTGTATTTATGTCACCCCTTTGTCTTTCCTGTCGTTGTTTTGTGTTACATATTACTTTTAAATGTGATGTTTATATGGTTTGTCGTGCAGGTATATAATATTGTTACATTTGCCACACACATGCACTCTCATCCTGTCTGGCGCCACCGCACACACGCGTACGCACAAAGACACAGGTACACTTTCTCTTGCTCACTCACCTACTTATTACAATTTACACTCAGTAGATTAGTTGAGATACTAACAAACTACGCTTTGTCACTTGGAATGTGCGTGGAATTGGCTCACGTGAAAAACAGCTAAAAATTTTAACACACCTACAAAATTTACAAGCAGACATTGTCCTGTTACAGGAAACCCATCTACCTCAAACAGGTAATCGTGTGTTAAGCCCGCAGTCCCCGCACACATACACAGCGAGTTATAACACCAAGCAAAGAGGCGGAGCCATTCTGATTCACAAAAACGTCAGGTTCACTTGTAAAAACACCATCGTAGACCCAGAAGGTAGGTTTGTAATAGTCACCATATCCACACACAACACAGAGGTATGCATGGCCAGGATATATGGTCCAAATGTTGATGACCCCTCCTTCTTCCACAGCTTCTTCACTGCACTCTCAGCCCACTCAGACACAGCACTCATAGTAGGAGGGGACTTCAACCTGGTATTCAACCCTCAAGTGGACAGAATCAGTAGAGCAGCTCGTCAATGCAATTGCCAATCATCCGACATAAAATCAGTACATGAGTGATTTCGGTCTTTGCGATGCTTGGCGCTCACGCCACCCCACGCTTAAGGAAGACACCTACGACTCACCAGTCCACCTCTCCTCCTCTCGTTTGGACCACTTTTTAATTAGTAACTCAATTGTGAAGGATGTCTTTGACACCAAGATTCACTCTGACACTCAAAAAAAAACTAGAACACCACTTTCTAAACAATGGAGATTTAATACATCATTGCTCAAGGACCCCGATTTTATTAAATTCTTTAAGGAGGAATGGACAATATTCTGTGAAATAAATGACCAGCCTGATGTCTCAGCTTGTGTGCTGTGGCAGGCGGCAAAAGCAGTCATGCGGGGCAAAATAATATCTTACTCTTCATATAAGAAAAAACAGGAGAAAGCTCTCAAAACAGAATTAAATGAAAAAATTAAAGCCTTGGAGACAACTTATGCCGCCTCCCAAGAGGAACACCTACTGAGAGAATTAAGGGAATTAAAACTAAAACTAAATGATTTACTCGACATCAAAACACAATTTCAGCTGCAGAGACTACGCTGGGAGAACTTTGAGGGGGGAGGGAGGGAGGGAGGTAAGGGGGTGGAGAGGGAGGTAGAGGTGGATTGTTTGGTACCTGGGACTTGCTAGCCTGGGACCCTGCCGCTCCCCCGGGGGGTCGCACCCACATTTGGGAGGGGTTTGCTAACCTCGGCCCGTCCTTGGGCGGGCTGGGCCCTGGCGCGATGTCCTGGACTGCCGCTACTCCCAGACAATAGGAGGATGCTGGGGGACGTCTGAGGGATGGGGGCTGACCTCCTTGATGCTAATCGAACTGGGGGCCATGACCATGGGCTGCTGGCTGGGGGTTCCACCGTGCACCGGGGACCTGGGCTCTCCCTGCCCTCGCACTGCGCCGTGGTGGACCCTCTGCCCGGATCTCCGGACAGTGCCCCTTGGTGCCCAAATTTGACCCCTGGACCAGGTAGGCTAGAGTCCCTGTCGGCTGGTTCCAGTGGCGACAGGGTGGTCAGCAGGGCCAGTCTGGAAGTTGGCCCCCTGCAGGTCTGGCCCATTGCTCAGCCCCTCTCATCGCCTCTCTGTCTGCGCCCTTTGCTGAATGCACCATTGCAGGCCTGGGGGCCTGGCCGGTGCTCTCCGGGGGGGGTGGTCCTCCTCCCGGCGTGGTGGTTGGGCTGGGGTTGGTCGCGGGCCTTGCTGTTGTGCGGTGGATCGCTTGCTGGCGGTTTCACTAGGTCTGAGGTGCTCTGGACCATATCAGCATCTATGGAGTTCTCAGCCCCTGTATGGAGGAAGATGAGGGTATGATTGTTTCGTCCGGGGATGGCGGTCTTGGGCGTGCGTGCCTTCGGCTCACCCCGGTAGGTGGGCTGGTGGGCCTCTCGGGGGAGTGGGGGGGGGGTCCTGGCTGGCTGGTGGTGCCCTATAGCCTGAAGCCCGCCTGCTCTGGGGGGAGGGGGAGAACAGGGGAGGGGTGGAGGGGATGGAGATCGAAGGTTGGGGGGGGGGGTAGCTCTGTACTGGGGCGGTGGGCCTGGTCATTGTGGTGAGCTGTGGTCGCACCGCCTGGGTGTGGGGTGTGGGCGGGTGTCGGCCTCGCCGCTGGCAGACCTCTTGGGGGGCTCTGGTCAGGTCTCGGGCCGGAGGGGCCCTATGCTCCTGGGCTCTGCTCATGCTGTGGGGGGGGGGGTGCCCGGCGGGACCGGGGTCCTCTCTCTGCCCCGTCTCTCTGTGGGTTGCTTCCGGTTGAGGGTTGCTGCTCCTATGTTTTCCTACGGGTCCTGGCATGGGTTGGGCCTGTGGCTGTTTCCTGGGGGTTTCTGGGTGCTCTGGTGGCCTGTTCCTGGCCTGCCTGCTGTCCTGGACTGGGGGTGTGATGTCCTGGCTCCCCACATCAGTTACAGTCAGATACGCACAGCATCCAAGACAAACCGTAGCACACACACATACACACACATAGACATGCATATACATGCATGCGGCGCACAACTGACCCATAAACACACACTCAGACATTTATTTTAAAATTATAATAAACCAAATAGAAAGCCTGCACTGGAAATTCTGCAATCAATGTTTTTTCCTTTTTTTTTCTCCTCTCTGTTGTTTTTACTTTTTCTATGTTTGTTTGTTTGTTTTGTTTTTGTTTCTTTCTGCTGTTGTTGTTGTTTTTTTGTCTCCCCCCTCCCCCTTGTCTTCCCTATCCTGTCCCTGTTCTCTCTTCCTCTCCACTCCTGAGCCTCAGTCCGGTCGCTTTATCAATGAACCAACACCATTCCTAATAAAGTTAAACACAAGTGGCAATAGGAGGAGTTTATCAGGTTCCTCTTTGCAGGATAAACCTGCTTCAGTACAACAAGAGACCAGGAACATTGATGCTGCTGAACAGGACAGGAAAAAAATTGTTTCAGTTGTTTGATGCACTGAAAGGAAGGCCTTTCCTTCTGATCTTCTCAAAGTCTCTGTGTGGCAGGATCCATCTTGATGAACCATGGCAAAGACAAACACGGGGCTCTCGACCAACGTTTCCACTGGTAGCACTGCTGCTGCCAACTTTCTCAGCTGGTTGCATGCACACAAGGTCAGATGCCATTTTGGTCTTAATTTAGAGCCCTGCAAACAGGTTCGGCTCAAGCATCCATATACTATCTGTCTGGTGGAGTCATTCTCCATGTTTAAGCCAGCTGCATTAAGGACAACACCTCTTTCAGGTGTTCGTCCTCTCTTTAGGACCAGTACCACCGCTGCAGCTTCCTTCCTTGACTCGATGAGGCAGGAGATATTTTATTCTTCTTTGTAAATTTGCCAAAGAAGCAGCAGATTTTTTGCAGAAGTCCCTTCTTCTTTGACTTGACAGGTGGATACTGAGGCTCCACAACACCATCACCCATGTCCTCATCTGAACCTCTCGTGGGAACAGGTGGATGCTGAGGCTCCACAACACCATCACCCATGTCCTCATCTGAACCTCTCGTGGGAACAGGTGGATACTGAGGCTCCACAACACCATCACCCATGTCCTCATCTGAACGTCTCGTGGGAACAGGTGGATACTGAGGCTCCACAACACCATCACCCATGTCCTCATCTGAACCTCTCGTGGGAACAGGTGGATACTGAGGCTCCACAACACCATCACCCATGTCCTCATCTGAACCTCTCGTGGGAACAGGTGGATGCTGAGGCTCCACAACACCATCACCTATGTCCTCATCTGACCCTCTAGTTGGAACAGTTGGATGCTGAGGCTCCACAACACCGTCACCTATGTCCTCATTTGACCCTCTAGTGGGAACAGTTGGATGCTGAGGCTCCACAACACCATCACCTATGTCCTCATTTGACCCTCTAGTGGGAACAGGTGGATGCTGAGGCTCCACAACACCATCACCTATCTCCTCATCTAACCCTCTAGTGGGAACAGGTGGATGCTGAGGCTCCACAACACCATCACCTATGTCCTCATCTGACCCTCTAGTGGGAACAGGTGGATGCTGAGGCTCCACAACACCATCACCTATCTCCTCATTTGACTCTCTAGTGGGAACAGGTGGATGCTGAGGCTCCACAACACCATCACCTATCTCCTCATTTGACCCTCTAGTGGGAACAGGTGGATGCTGAGGCTCCACAACACCATCACCTATCTCCTCATTTGACCCTCTAGTGGGAACAGGTGGATGCTGAGGCTCCACAACACCATCACCTTTGTCCTCATCTGACCCTCCAGAGGCATCAGGTGAAAAAAGAGAAGATGGAAGACTGGTGGACTCAGCCGTTGAGCTTTGACCAGATGACAGGCTGGATAAAGAATCTTCATCCTCATCCTCATCCTCATCCTCATCCTCATCCTCGGAGGTATCCCAGGTATCCTCAGGACTGATCTGCATCTTGTTGAAGCAGCTTGCCCTACTGATGACAAAAACAAGAGAATGAATGCATCCGTCAATCAATAGATAAACCAGGCTATTCTTCTGATCAGGGTCTCAACCTAAACCCACTGACACACTGTCACTTACTGCAGGCTTGTGTCACTGGGGTTACTCAGATGGGCCATCGTGGTGAAGGAGTGTTTCAGAGCCGCTGCTGGAGTGATCCTCCTGTCTAGGTCCATCTGGAAGGTATTCTTCAGGAGGTTTACGAATGCTCTCCGATCCTCCAGGATGTCAGGTTGGTCTGTTTCTGTAGGCAACTGAATTTGAACAAAAAGAGACACCAGTTCAGTTGATCTCCATCTTTCTCTGCACCAGGGTGTATGAAGTCTTTCTGTACTCACGACATTCATCACTTACTGATATCAGGTCCTCCAGGGAGGAGAGATGGCGCTTCCCTGTCTCAGGCTTGACTCCAGTGTCACGCTCATACTCCCATCGAGTCTAGAACAACACAAAATATAGATACAGCTAGAAGATATTTTCCCCAAAATGTTGTCTAACTGAACACATCCAGAAGAAGCAGAACAAGTTGAACCCTCTGTGCAGATGTAACATTTACTCTTACTCATACAGTTTCCCACTAAAATAAACGCTTATCGGCGTCATGTTTTGTTTACTCTGTATGTGTTACAGACTTTTTTAGGCTAGGAAGTTTGTTCTGAAACCCCCTAAAATAATACATTTCTGCCAAATTTTATTCCACAAGGTTCTTTTGTTGTGGAAAAAAAATTAGGTGTGCTAAATAAATGTGCAATATACTTTTAGTCAGTTTTAAATACCTTCAAGTCCCATTTGGAGTTGCACCAGTACTTGCTCTTTCTGAAGTACTTCTGGGTGTGTTTTCCAGCATCAAGGAGATGCTCAGGTGGCATCCCCAACAGGTCCACAATGCTTTTCACCCAGAGAGTGGACAGTGATGATGTCAGCATACGTCCTCAGTCCCATCATTGAGGCATATTTGTCTGCAGTGGTACGTCCCAAACCATCAAACTCACCATCTGGTAATTGTCCTTTCCACCAAATGGGTAGCCAGAGCTGTATAAGCTCACCAGGACACAGCCGACACTCCACATGTCGATGGGTTCAGCGAAGGGCAGGCCCAGGATGACTTCAGGTGCTCTGTTGATAGTCAACAAGTGATCCCAGAGTTACTAATGCAATGTCCAATGCGTGCATAGCAGATTTTCACACGGTCTAACAGATTAGGAGCAAATCTAAAAGTTAGGCTTGTGTAGATTGATCCTACCTGTCTCCCAGTGGCTGGACGATTGAGCCCTGTCGAGGTGCCCTCGATGTTGTGAAGGCCATGCCAAAGTCAATGATTTTTAACCTGAAGGGCTGGTCCTTCTGGTTCACCAGCATGATGTTGTCCAGCTTCAAGTCTGAGTGAACAACTCCAATGCCCTTTAGGGCATCAAGTGCTGTTAGCACCTGAAAAACACAGGAAGGTCATTCAGAGGTAATGATAACTGATTTTAACTGTTATTCAGTTGCCTTAGTAAATTCCAATGAATCCATGGAAGCATGAAAAGAATCTGTACCTGCTGTGCTATTTGTCTGATCACGGGCAGGGGGAATGGCTGGAAGTTCAACTCGTACCAAAGATCGTACAGCGACCTGTCGAGTTTCTCGAACACCAGTAGCGTACAATTTGCCTTTGTGAAGTCCTCTATGAACCGGATGATGTTCTTCCTGTCGGGATCGAGGAGGCTCACCGTTTTCATCATAGTTGCCTGTGGCGAGACACAAATGGCATAAAGACACCGCTTCATATCAGCTGTTGTTGAACCAAATCTGGACGGATGATAGGAAATGGCATCGTAATCTAAGAGACTCAGAAGACCCATCCATCCATTTTCTTTGTACCAGAGAGAACCCACGCAGGCACAGGGAGAACATGCAGACTCACCCAGAAAGACCCCGTGCCTGAACCGGGACTGGAACCCAGAATCTCCTTGCGGTGAGGCAACAGTGCCGACCCCTGCACCCCCGTGCCGCCCTTGGAAGACTCAGCTATGGGCAAACACAAGTTAAACTTTAACATACCAAGATCTTCGTCATTCATGGAGGACCTACCTCTTTTACGCCGTGCCTCCTATTTTGGACAATTTTTATGGCCACCTCCTTTCTTGTTCCTTGATCGACACATTTGATAACACGGCCAAATTCTCCTTTCCCCAAGACGCAGGCCTCAGAACAGTAGCGTCCGTTTTCACTTTTCAGAATCAGTGGAGCTTTGTCTTTATTCATTTCACCTGTGAACGCTGATACAGAAGCAGTGAGGGAAATCAGAATGTGAGTGACGATGCCACCAAGGCAATTATGACACATCTTTTTCTTATTTTTTATCTCAGACAACTTTGTTTGAAATTATTGCGACATAGGAAGTTATATAAAATGCTTGCATTAAATTTAGAGATTCAAATAAGAAAGGCCAAAGACTTTTTTCATTTTTCTTACTTTGGTGGTAAGTGGTTTTCAGCATCTTGTTGAAAAAGTGTTTTCCAAGTGTACTCATCCTTGAGACCTTCAATCATGTCAGTCAGAATCCAGCCAAGATCACAGTCTTGTCCCTCATTTCAGTCAAGATCACAGTCTTGTCTCTCATTTCTGTCAAGATCACAGTCTTGTCTCTCATTTCTGTCAAGATCACAGTCTTGTCTCTCATTTCAGTCAAGATCACAGTCTTGTCTCATTTCAGTCAAGATCACAGTCTTGTCTCTCATTTCAGTCAAGATCACAGTCTTGTCTATCATTTCTGTCAAGATCACAGTCTTGTCTCTCATTTCTGTCAAGATCACAGTCTTGTCTCATTTCAGTCAAGATCACAGTCTTGTCTCTCATTTCTGTCAAGATCACAGTCTTGTCTCATTTCAGACAAGATCACAGTCTTGTCCCTCATTTCAGTCAAGATCAGAGTCTTGTCTCTCATTTCTGTCAAGATCACAGTCTTGTCTCTCATTTCAGTCAAGATCACAGTCTTGTCTCTCATTTCTGTCAAGATCACAGTCTTGTCTCATTTCAGACAAGATCACAGTCTTGTCCCTCATTTCAGTCAAGATCAGAGTCTTGTCTCTCATTTCTGTCAAGATCACAGTCTTGTCTCTCATTTCAGTCAAGATCACAGTCTTGTCTCATTTCAGTCAAGATCACAGTCTTGTCTCTCATTTCAGTCAAGATCACAGTCTTGTCTCATTTCAGTCAAGATCACAGTCTTGTCTCATTTCTGTCAAGATCACAGTCTTGTCTCTCATTTCAGTCAAGATCACAGTCTTGTCTATCATTTCTGTCAAGATCACAGTCTTGTCTCTCATTTCAGTCAAGATCACTCAGTCAGCATCAGAAGTCTCAAACTCTGTTCTCCCCTTCAACGCAATCTGTATTTTTTCTTCCATACAACTCTTTTCTTTGGCTCCATTGACCTTTTTTTAAACACAATACAATTGTTATAATCATTGACAATAATGTGGAGCTCCAAAGACTACCTTTAAATTATCGTAAAACATTTTTGTTATTGAAAAAATCCTCTTTAATGGTAAATACATATACATATACATATATATGTGTGTGTGTGTGTGTGTGTATATATATATATATATATATATATATATATATATATATATATATATATATATATACAGTATATATACTGTTGATTTTGCAGTTAAAAAATGTGCCTGTTTTTTATGATTACAAAAATCTGAAATTCACGGAAAAAATCCAAAGGAATAAAAATAAAGAACATATCAGATGTACTTTTTAAATCTACTTTAAGTAATCAGCCAAATTAGCAGATCAACTGTTGGATGCAGAACTTGCCAGTCAATAGTGAATTCTGTGTCATTCATTCTGTTCTGTGAGTTTAATACACAGAGCATTAATTTATGTTGTCAAATGAACCAAAACAGCAATAAAAATATCCTCCCTACATTTTCAAATATAGAAACTCTTTATTTGATATTTGTTGTGTTGTAACCATCTAATATTTGAAGTTTCAGATTTCACAGCCAAAACATATACAGTAATACTGTAGTAGTACTGTAGAAATGCTGCCATAATGCTACAGTAGTACTGTAGTATTGCTGCAGTAATACTGTAGAAACACTGTAGTAATGCTGCAGTAATGATACAGTAGTATTGTAGTAATGCTTCAGTAATGCTGTCGTAGTTCTGTAGTAATGCTGCAGTAATTCTGTACTATTACTTCAGTAATGCTACAGTAATGCTACAGTGATGCTATAGTTTTGCTAAGTTAATGCTTCCATAACCCTACAGTTATTATGCTGCAATAATGCTACATAAATACTATGGTATTGCTCCAGTTATACTACAGTAATGTTGCAGTAATGCTACAGTAACTCTAGGTTCATAATGCTGAACTGCTGCAATAATGTCAGTTATACTTCAGTAATGCTTCAGTATTTTTACATTAATACTACAGTGATGCTCCAGTTCTGCTGCAGTAATGCTGCAGTAAAGCTACAGTAGTACTACAGTAATGCTGCAGTAAAGCTGCAGTAGTACTACAGTAATGCAGCAGTAGTAGACAATGGCAGCTGCTGGACCTGGTCTTTCCTCCATGTTGGCGCTCCCTCCTGGGTTAACGGTTCCATTATGGCGAGTGTCAGCGACAGGTCAATACGGCCCCTCCCCCGCACTCTGGAGAAGCATTATTAACCTGGTAATTGCTGGGTAATTAGACCGTTGTTTGTTGCCACTTCACTGGTGTACATTATTGCCTGTCCACCAACATGATTTAGGACCATAATTCATACTCCAGCACTCTAATTACACCCCCCCCACCCCACCCCCGCTACTCTGCTCATCCTCACTGAGCGCAATCAGGATGAACACGACTCTCCTGTGCTCATGCAGGAGACCTCCTCTGACATTTACCTCTGTCCTGCTGACTTGCTGACTCAGCGTCTGCATCACGGTTACTGACACCAGCCGTCACTTCGGATGGAGTTTTGTCATTGTGTAACTCCCTAAACCTGGAAGGGTCATCAAAGGGTCCAGAGTTAGAGACCGGGAGGTGTTTCACATCTCTGTGCCAGCAAAGAGAAGAGAAGCAGTCAAGAAAACTCTAATTAACTCATTAGGGGTGAAACCACAGATCCTAATGTGATTATTTAAGTCTTCGTGTGGAACTGTCATACACTCGCCCAAAGGTGCTGAACACATTTCAGCTCTCCTGAAAAGAAAAATGCAGTTATTGTTCCCCTCTTCTCCCTCTCCGCCTGCGCGGTTCCTCTCGTTTCTGAAGTGCGGACAGGGCTGAAATCCCAACACACACAATCAGTAAACAGTGCCCGAAAGATGATGAGAACCAGAAGAACTTGGGGAACCCTCTGGATGACAATAGCAGGAGAAAATAACCAAAACGGACACAAGCAACAGCATCAGTATCACATGGTTTCCTCCTCCACTTCAGGTTCCGACCAACTTGTGCAGCTGTTCATGTCTCTGGACTCCATGCTACATTAGTTAGCCGTTAGCGCTGCTCTCCAACACACTGAGGGAGGATCCACATTCCAAAAGTCAGTTCTAACAAGGATTTAAGGTGAAATGAGCCGGATGTGTCAGTAAACAAACACGTTCTGGGACCCCCCCGCCTCCAGCCCTGAGAGAGGACGTGCACGTCTGTCAGGAAAGTGTCTGTGAAAGCTCCCGGCGCCGACTTACCTGGCAGGGAGGGCGGCTGCAGTTTACCACTCACTCTTGCATCACACCTAAGTTGCTTTGGGAGACGGGTTTGTCAAGCTGAGCCGCGGCGTTAGCGTGGCAGGGTTCAGGCTGCGGGCAGGACTGCATTATCTGGAGGAATTAACATATGATGGCTGTGCTTTCCAGGATTAAATTTAGGTTTTCCCTTATCTAAGTCTCATATTTTGATAATCACCTCAGTATGCACTTTCCTACAGATTATTGTATTGCTCCACCGAGAAAATGGAAGCAACAGACTTTCACATTTAATCCAGTTTTGTGCTTTAGTTAATGCCTCAACAATAACCAGGGACAATGGCGGCCTCCATTTACAGTCGCTGTGTTTATTTCCTCCATCCAGGAATCATTCTCATTAGAGTCTCCAGCTTAACCCTTTAGTGGACACTAAATGAAGTTCCTCCCTGTGTTAGTGAGGAAACTTGATGTTATCCCACAGCTCCTTGGACCAACTGGAGACGCCCGGGTGATCGGCACTGTGGTGCTGCCGCGTGTGAAAGTCACGTCGCCTGCTGGTCCTTCTTGGTTCTGTACTGGAATCTGTGAGCTGACAGTCTGTAGGTCCTGCAGAGGAACCACTGATGGAGCTGCAGCAACCCCACCCACCAGTGGAGCCCTGCTGGAGGTCGCTCACTGTCCCCCAGCAAAACATGACTCCTTCTGCTTAGAGTTACAAATTTGCAATGAAAGACAAATTTGTTATGACAAAAGGATTTGTGAGAAGATTCCACTCAGCTGGAGCTACCCCCACCAAAGATGGATGGGTGGATGGATGGATGGATGGATGGGTGGACGGGTGGATGGATGGATGGATGGATGGATGGATGGATAGACAGGTGAATAGATGGATAGACAGGTGGATGGATGGACGTGTGGATGGATGGACGGGTGGGTGGATGGATGGATGGATGGATGGATGATGGGTGGACGGGTGGATGATGGGTGGACGGGTGGATGGATGGGTGGATGACGGGTGGACGGGTGGATGGATGGGTGGATGGATGGATGGATGGGTGGATGATGGGTGGACGGGTGGATGATGGGTGGACGGGTGGATGGATGGGTGGATGATGGGTGGACGGGTGGATGGATGGATGGATGGATGGATGGATAGACAGGTGAATGGATGGATAGACAGGTGGATGGATGGACGTGTGGATGGATGGACGGGTGGGTGGATGGATGGATGGATGGATGATGGGTGGACGGGTGGATGATGGGTGGACGGGTGGATGGATGGGTGGATGATGGGTGGACGGGTGGATGGATGGGTGGATGATGGGTGGACGGGTGGATGATGGGTGGACGGGTGGATGGATGGGTGGATGATGGGTGGACGGGTGGATGGATGGGTGGATGATGGGTGGATGGGTGGATGGATGGGTGGATGATGGGTGGACGGGTGGATGGATGGGTGGATGATGGGTGGACAGGTGGATGGATGGGTGGATGGGTGGATGATATCTACACTGTGATTCAAATCTCTAATTCCCACGTGTACCAATACCCACCCTCCATCTACGAACATCCAGACCTCTACGGAACAGAATACAACACTAGACAGCCAACCAGCTATGATGGTGAACCCCCCCCCCCCCACACACACACACACACACACACACACACACACACACACACCGGCACCTGTCCTGCTGCCAAACAGCTCTCCCAGTGGCAGAGACAATGGGTCTCCTCTGAGGACAGAGCAAAGTCTTCATTAGCTGTGATTTGCACGTTTGGTCTCTCAGCGTCGGCGTGCTCCTGGCGCGGCGCGTCCCCGTGAGCTGAGTCATTTCTCACCATTACTCTGCACCACACAGCCACTCGTACGGCACATAAGAGCAGGAGGGAGGAACAGAGGTTGGGTTTAGTTATAACAAATGACAGTACAGAGATGTTTACTCCTCAAGTACTGGAGGATCAGGTGGGGGGGGGGGGGGCACATCCACTGATTTCTGCCCAAACCTCAAGTGAACCTTGGATCCTGCGCCTCCACAGTTTCACATAAGTGTGTGTTTCACCACGTCTCCAGCAGCTACAACAAATGGCTCCCGTCTGCCGACATGTTTCTGAAAGCTGAATTAAAGGAATGTTTCTGTTTAAGGTTGAACAGGAAGAGACAGCGATGATGCAGGAGGACTGAGCGTCCCCCGCCATCAGCTCTTTACTTCCTGGTTGATGTCATACTCGTTATCGAGAGGCTGCAGGTAAAGATGGTTTTACTTCCTCCTGCAGCACCAGTGATGAACCCAGGAGTGCTGGTGGGGGGGGGGGGGCAGCAAACTCTCAGCTCACCACTGAAGCTGCAGGGGGACAGACGGAGCTCCTCCAGGTCCTCTGTGTCCTCCAGGTCCTCTGTGTCCTCCAGGTCCTGGACTCTCATCCATCTTCAGCTCAACAAGCTGCACCTGTTCAGTTCCCTGATGTTCACATGTCCACGTGTACTTGGACTTCTGTTACCAGCAGAACTCAGAATGTCACTTCTCTGGTGCCACTTTGTGAGTGTGAACTGAACAAGCAACTAGAATAGTGTGTGTGTGTGTGTGTGTGTGTGTGTGTGTGTGTGTGTGTGTGTGTGTGTGTGTGTGTGTGTGTCATACACCCACCATGATCAGAGCTGATCCACCTGCTACCTGCACATCACAAAGGTTCATTCATATGCTTTTCATGAAGCCTCGTTGATTCTGGGAGGACTGATTCTGGCTGGGTGCTCTCCCTGGTGCTGAGCCTGTGGCAGCAGCGGCCCTGTGGCCCCGCCCTCGGGAGCAGCAGCAGCCTTGATGAACAGACAGAAGACTCCAAACAGTGGCTGTTGTGTTTGTTTTTAATTGTTGATGAAGGAAAAACTAGAAATTTAAATTTTTGGTTCACTTTTATTGAGTCATTCCTGATCTGAGTTGATGATTGTCTTTGTCCATTATTGAGAGAGCAGTGGGAGGTGTTAGGTAGAACTCAGTAGCGTCCCCGCCAGGCGATGCTGGAGCGTCCACGCGACGGGAATGTCCAGGAGGGACTCCTGGCTGTCGCTGGGTAGAGGACTTTTTTTTGTCCCACCTTATTTGAAACAGCCTGCATGTTTGATATTTCTCAACTTTCTGAGTTGAAAATTGAGAGTTTAAGAGTGAAATTTCAGCGTTTGTCAGACAGCTGAGGAGGATAGTGGAGTTAACACCTCAGCTGAAGTGAAGAAGCAGCAAGTGAAGAGAAGTTGGGAGTGGGAGGCTGTACTTGCTCTCTTCTCTTCTAACCTTCAACGCATACATAAGCATGCTAACCCGTGCACACCAACACACACGCGCAGGTACAGACAGACACACACAGAGCCTACCCAACTCCACTCTGCTCATGTGTGAAATGAGCAAGGGTCTTATCTCTTGGAAACACACCACTGAGCCAGAGGAGAAGGAGAGAGAGGGAGACACACAGCGGGAGAGGAGGCAGGCAAAAGGAGGAGGGGAACAAAGATTGAGAGAGAGAGGGAGGTGTCACATGGTGTGCATGCTGATGACTGTGGACTTGGGAATCTGCTGCAGACTCTGGAGGTCTGAGGCATTATCAGCTCCTTGTGCGTCTATTACATCACTTTACTGGGCCTTGCAACCCAGCACAAGCCCCCAACACACACACACACACACACACACACACACACAAACACACACACACAGTATCCTGATTATCAATAAAAATGTGGCTGGCTTGACAGCAGGAGATATGTGCCAGCGGTTGGACATGTCAAGCTGTCTCTCACATGTTCGCCCAGCTGCTTTCATATGAACCTAAAGGGATGGTGAGCTGTTTCAAAGGCGAATGAATATGTGTGTGTGTGTGTGTGTGTGTGAGAGAGAGAGAGAGAGAGAGAGATGAGTTTATGCAGCAGTTAATATTCATCTCACCAAATAACATCTTTTCCAATTGATACCTGCAGTACACATTTCAGCCACATGAGGGAGCTTGTTGGTGTTCCACTGTAGTGGTGTTCAATTCCTGGGCTGAGGCCCAAAGGCAGGCCATGGCCTCCCCATTTTGAAGGGAAATAAAGTGGTTCTTTTTTAAAATCTGATGGAATATTTATGTTCAGCCCATAAAACGTTTATACAAATATTGAATCCCAGCCACATTTGCATAACGAATGTGAGAAGTTGTTGAGCTGACAAGTAACATTCAGCTGTGGAGGCGCACACCTGGAGGCCGAGCAGGGAACGATGAGATGTGGAGGATTGGATACATTTCAGATAGACTGCTGCAGGAGACGTTCCGTGGAGCAGAGCAGAGCAGGCTGAGAGCGCCCCATCTGCCAGTCAGCCTGCCAGCTCCGTTCAAAAGAATTCTTTCGAAGTGAAGTTTCTCACATGACACAAATTTCAAATTAAGTTGTGACTTATCGGACGAATCAGTCTTCAAAATGGCACATGACCTTTGTGAGGTCGTATGAAACGGCCCCGGATGGCAGTAGAGTGGTCAGGAATGTACATTTATGCAGGACTCCTGTCTGGGGTCTTGAGAAGTCCAGGAGCGAAGTGGGTCAGGAGGGTCTGTCAGTTTGAAAAAGTGAGCTGGCAGCAGAAAGGCTTGTGAGACTCTGATCTTCCTGAGGAGTTTCTTCAGTGGAAGCTGCGGCTCCACAATCAGGACTTTCCTCCATCACGAGGACACAACAAGCTGCTGTGAGTTCGTTGTCGCTGCTGCCGTGTGTCGCTGGAGGTTTTGTTCATTTTTCAGTGAGTAAAAATGCTTTGCGCTGGTTGCTGGTGTGTCTCCAGCCTTCCTGCACAGAGGCAGCCTGTACACAACCCTCCCTCCACGCTGCTCCGGACGCTTGAACCTGGAGAACCGTTTCCTCCCCTCCGCCAACACCTTCTCTTACAAATCTCCAGCTGAGCTGAGGTTAAGTTCCTCATTGCTCAGAAAACAAACAAGCCGACACCAGAGAAACCCTTCACGATCTCATACACCTCCATCCCCATCGCTGTTCATGTGACAAGAAGTTTGTTCTGTACCTGCCGAGATGGATTTCCCCTCACTGAGCCGTACCTGTGCATCCTGCTCATGTTTTCAGGACTAAAGGAACCTCTGCTAGGTTGGGGGAGGTGAGGAGAAGAATCCCCCAGAGCGGAGAGGGAGGGAGGGAGGAACAGCAAACAGCCAGATCCCCTTCCTGGAGCCTGGACCTGCTCTGTGACTCAACACTTGAGGTCACAGAGCAGCGCCTGCAGGAGCCGTCCTGTTTCTCTGGCCAGTTGCAGCTTAATACAGCACAACCACAAGGATCCTGCCGACTTCGGTCCATCTTTTTCTGGCGTATGTCTTTGTTCAGAAGAGCAGACTCTTCAGGAGGAGAGGTGATTTTCTAATGAAACCCTTTTCATCAGTGACCTGCAGAAATTAGACGAAAGGCAGCAATCAGACTTAAAGCCACGTAAGAAGCCAATGCTTATTTTAGATAAAAAACTTGATCTCCACTCGTTCCTCCACCTTCCTCCCTCACTGTGGTGTCCGTCTACATGATTATTGCAGAGGCCTGTCTGCTATCTACAGGCCGCTAGCGCCACCCTGAGGAGGCTGTGCGCTACAGATCAACACCACACAGCTGCTTCAGCTGCTCTGCTGCCTCACCTGGAGTGTCTTCTAACCGTTCAGGGGAAAGAAACCCGTCCCCCTGAAAATATGCCAAGAAGGCGTTTGTTCTTCTGCTGTTTTGACCATAATTAAAGTTAAAGGTTTCTAAATTCCTTGAAATTCCCTTGTTCCTGTAAAAGCAGACCTCTAGAGGCGTCATCATCTCATGTGAGATTATTTCATCTTCACACCAGCAGCTTCGTGTCGCTCCTGATGTCTGTGAGCGCTGGGCTGGGCCCCGTTGCTGCTTCCTTGCTTTCCAGCAGTGACGTCTTCAGCGATTCTTGACCTTTTTTTTACACCCAGAATCAAAATGCTGTTTTTTGTGATCAGATCCCAAGTAGACAGCAAGACGCATGGACAGATGAGCGTAAACGATGCATTTGGGACCTGATTATTCAAACCTGTCTGGGACACAAGTGACCTCCTGACACCAATGTGAAGATCCGTGTCAGCAGCACTAGATAGGATGTGTTTGGTGGCAGCACGCCACTGCTCAGCAGGAAAAATGAGACGAAGTTTGGGCAAATGATTCAATCCAAAGAAGACTTGACAACTCCAATCATCACTGAGCCGTTTACCAGGGAACCGCTAGCAGATGGAGGAGAACAGCTGTCATCAAACACAGGAAGCTAGCATAGCATTAAGCCTGGACAGCAGTGAGCAGAGCAAGCAGAGTCTGGAAGGAACTCGACTGCTAACGTGGCTGCACCAGGAGGAAATAAATCTGGGATGTTGCAGGATGAAGTGCAGTGCGGTGGCACAGTGCTGCTTTGTAATCTTTAGAATCTGGCCGTGGTGGACAGAGGTTCGTGCCGATGTGGTGCGAGATTTAAACGTGCAGCAACGGTGACAGAAACAAAAGCAGACAGCGAGCAGTCAGCTGGACGCACATGGAGACGCAGGGTAATCACAAGTGTCAGCGGTGATGCGTCTCGCTGTCTGCTTGCAATCAGACCCCCCAAAAAACCAACAGCAGGTATAAGCAGGCTCTTCAGCTCCCTCCCCACTGGTCAAAAACCCTCCAACTGCTGCTTACGTCCACGCTTCCTCTGCAGCAGGAACAGCTGCAAATGCCGCTGCAGTAGATGCAGGTGTTTATCGGTTCCGGGTCCTCCGCCCCGGTGGAGCGCAGAACCCTGGCGAACACAGGAATTTAGCCGGTTTCTAGCTCTTCCATTCTGAAGCACTCATACAGACGTGACTGGAGCTCGGCTATCAACCATAACACAGAGGCAAGGCAAGTTTATTTATATAGCACATTTAAACACAAGGCAATTCAATGTGCTTTCCAATCAAATACACTAGAAAACAGCAAATATTAACAATAAGATATAATTACAAACAAAGCAATAAGACAAAAGCAGAATACAATCGTTGACAAGGGATTTAAGGGCTGACATGCCAGCTAAAAACATACAGTAAACAAGAAAGTCTTGATTTAAACATGTGAAGAGTTGGGGCGGATCCACAGTCCTCTGGTCGCTTGTTCCAGCTACGTGGAGCACGACAGCTGAATGCTGCTGCGCCATGTTCAGTTCTGACTCTGGGGACAGAAAGCTGACCCAGTTCACACCACCTGAGAGGTCTTGCTGGTTCGTAACGTGGGAGCGTATCCAACATATATTTGGGCCCCAGACCATTCAGAGCTTTGTAAGCTAACATTCGTACTTTAAAAGCGATTCTTTTGCCGACAGGAAGCCAGTGTAGCGATCTCAGTACCGGGGTGATATGATCCATCTTTTTAGTCTGAGTGAGGACTGGAGCAGCAGCGCTCTGAATCAGCTGCAGTTGTCTGACCTGTAAAAACACTGTTGCAGAAGTCAAGTTTACTGAAAATGAATGCATGAATAAGTTTTTCCAGGTCCGGCTGAGACAGGAGTCCTTTAGTCCTTGTTGTAGTTTTGAGGTGATAGTCAGCTGATTCTGTGACAGCCTTGACATGACTGTTGAAAGTCAGATGGGCGTCGAAGACCACACCAAGGGTTCTGGCGTGGTTTGTGGTTTTTAGCATGATTATTGAAGTTGAGAACTGACTTGATTTTGTACGTTTTTTGCTCCGAAAATGATGACTTCAGTTTTCTCTTTGTTTAGTTGTAGAAAGTTTTGAGACATCCAGTCACTGATGTGATACATTTAGACAGATCTTGTATTGGGCTGTAGTCACCAGGTGTCATGGAAATGTACATTTGAGTGTCATCTGCGTAGTTTTGGTGTGAGACACCACGGATACCAGAGGAATGGAGGCTTGGCACTGTGTTACCTGGCTGGTCGCTTTACTTTCCCTGTTTAATTAGCATGTAGTGATACGTCACGATTTAAATGTGATTTTTAACAGCAAGAGAGTGAGGGAGAGGTGTGGCGCTGTCCAGCTAGCGAGCTAACGTCAGACTCAGACCAGCTACACTATGTATCAGCACACAGGCGGCGAGCCACTTAGTTGGATAAACTGCTCACCTGCTTCTACTCATTTGCAACGTGTTTCATGTAATATTTCCTGAAATATTTTCTTTCTTCCAGCAGTCAACAGAGAAGCAGGAGGAGGAGAAGCAGATCCACAGGAACCTCGTTCCATTTTCCCTCCATCACAGAGAGAGAGAGAGAGAGAGAGAGAGAGAGAGAGAGAGATCAGCCTGCTGCAAAGCATCAGCAGTTGTTTGCACGCCTCCCCGGCAGGTTTTGAATGGTTAGCAAGGATTATCAGGCTTCTATCATCAATGTTAGCAGTGAAGCTAAGACTTGCTCAAACTGGTTTCATTTCATGAAGCTGGTTTGTCTTGGACTCAGCCTGCTCAACTAACGTGGCCTGGCAGTAATGAGGTCTGGATGATTTATTTAACGAGTTTTCCGTCACAGGTGAGGTCCAGCTGATGTTCTGCTGTACACTGAGTGTATCAGGTGATGCTGCGGTCAGCTGTGAAAGGTTTCCTCTCCAGCAGTTTGTGCAGTTAGAAACGCTTGTCTGAAGTACAGACTGTATTGTTTCTGTTTGTGCGTGCGTGCATGCATGCGTGTGTGCATGCGTGCGTGTGTGTGTTGTTCCGTAGACACCTACCGTAGCAGGAACTGCTGCAGGGGGGCGTGTGTATGGTGGTGTCTCTTGACATGTAGAGGCCAACTGTAGATTTAACGTTCACTTTCAGCATTGAAAATAAAAACAACGACTGAATGTGAATGTGATTTCCTTTGCTGGTAAAATCAGAACAGGGGCGGCACGGTGGAGCAGTGGTCCTCCCTGTGGCCCCCAGCAAGAAGGTTGTGGGTGGAGCAGTGGTCCTCACGGTGGCCCCCCAGCAAGAAGGTTGTGGGTGGAGCCCCGGCTGGAGCACGGGGTCTTTCTGGGTGAGTCTCCATGTTCTCCCTGTTCCTGCTGGGTTCTCTCTGGTACTCCAGCTTCCTCCACAGTCCAAAGACATCAAGAGGGACCAGGTTAATCCAGACTCTAAATTGACCGTAGGCGTGGCTGGGAGAGCCAATGGTTGTCTGTCTCTATGTGTTGGCCCTGATGGACTGGTGACCTGTCCAGGGGGAAGGCTGCTGGGATAGGCTCCACCCCCACCACCCTCAACAGGAGAAGAGGGAGAACATGGAGGGAGGATGGCAAACAGAATATGAAGAGGGCGGAGCCTCTTGTGGCAGTGCTGGATCAGAATCATCACCATGGAGACTCTGCTGCTTCTCAATGACAGCAGTTTCTCATTGTTGTGTTCATGAATCAATCATTACAGTAAAATTCTGACTTTTCTTGTCCCGCGTTCAAGAAATCCAGAAGTGATGATGTAATAATATAGAACAGTGGTGTGATGCAGGATTTGCTTTCCCTCATGATTCATCAAAACCTAAAGACAATGGTGGTCCCGATTTCCTGGGCCGTCCGTTCCCTGCAGTCCTGCGGGCTGATTTGGCCTCTACATGAACCCTCAAATGGGGGAGACAGAGAGGAGGGGACAGTAAGCGGATGGCAGTTGCCAGGTGTAGGACAGATCAGGTGTTGTGGGCCTGTCCTGGGGGTCCAGACCTGCTCATCCAGGACCCTCCAAGGAGAAATAAGCCTATTTGAAATTAGTGCCATGATTGATGTTGTTGTATCAGATAAATATTCAGTATTTAATGTACTTTATGGAAACTTTTCTGTTGTGTTCAACAAGTTTGCAACACTAGTGTGCAGAATGTTGTGTTTTTGTAGAGGCATGAAAGTCTGAAGGACATGGCTCCATTTCTGCTATGGTCCATGTCCACTCTCTCCTGGCCTGGCAGTGGATGGGGAGGACCGGTCTCAGGTGTCTAATGATGGCCTCTGAGCATCGTGGTTTGTGCTAATTATGAGTCGTCCTCAAGCCAAGATGAAGCTGAAAACCCTAAACAAACCACACACACACACACACACACACACACACACACACACACACACACACACACACACACACACACACAGCGCCACCCAGGAGCCAGTTCAGGTCCTTCGCCCACTTTTGATCCCCTGCATCTTGGGTCCTTGAGTCCAGAGATGGTTTTCAGGCCTCTCCAGTCTCCACTGACATTCCGTTGCTGCAGCTGATCCTCCATCCTCCTCCTGCAGGCTGCTTTCCCTTCCCTGATCTTCCTCCTCAGTTCCTTCAGCTCATCCTGGTCTCCTGACCTAAAGGCTCTCTTCTTCTCCTTAAGGAGAGCCTTTATGTCAGGGTTGATCCATGGTTTGTTGTTGGAGAACCACCGTACAGTCCTGATGGGTATGGTGTTTTCCTCACAGAAAGTAATATAGTCTGTAGTGCAGTCTGTCAGACTGTCGATGTCCTCCCCGTGGGAGTCACTGAACTCCTCCCACACAGTCCTGTCAAAACAGTCCACAAGAGCCTCTTCAGCTTCCACGGACCATCTTTTCGCTGTTGACCACTGCTGGTTGTCTGCTCACAAGAGGTTTGTATGCAGGCAGGAGATGAACCAGGTTGTGAACAGATCTTCCCAGTGGGGGGAGGGGTGATGAGGTGTATACCTCCTTGGTGTTGGCATAGCACAGATCCAGAATCTTATGGTCTCTGGTGCAGCATGTGACGTACTGGGTGACCGTGGGCAGAGTGGAGGGTGGAGAGGCATGGTTAAAGTCTCCAGAGACAAGAAGGAGGGCCTGTGGGCGCTCTGTCTGTGGCCAGCTTGTGATGGACTGGAGGGCACCACAAGCTGCCTCTGCGTTAGCAGAGGGGGGAACATACGCAGCAGTCGCGATAACTTACGAAATAGTTTGAAGTATTCTAAGCTTGCGTGAACCACGGACCTGATTTAGACCCACTGACCTGGAGACGAGGGAACCTCACTGAGGGGGAAGTTAAGTACTTGTTTACTAGGACAACATGTTCCTTCTCTGTGTCTTCAGACAAATGTATTACGTATTAAAGACAATGCAAGCAGTAAACAAAAAGATGGACCCACAGAAGACCATGCAAGACTTCCAGAAGGAGAACATGACGATGGGGATGACCGAGGACATGATGAACGACACTTTGGACGAGATCTTTGATGAGTCTGGGGATGAAGAAGAATCTCAGGACATTGTCGCCCAGCTGCTGGATGAGATTGGCATTGAGCTCTCTGGAAAGATGGTCAGAGCTCCAGCTGCCAGAAAGAGCCTCCCCGGCGCCGCCTCCTCATCCAAACAAGCCGCCATGACAGACGACGAGATAGAGAGAGAGCTCCGAGCTCTGGGAGTGGACTAATGTTTGGCTCTGGGGGCGGCTGTTTGACTCACTGGTTTTGTCCTGGATGAAATGATTAGAGTGTACGAAAGGGTGCATGCCAACACACACACACACACACACACACACACACACACACACAATTCTTCGACAGATTGCCTTCCAGAGCATCTCATTTATTTATACTGAATATTTATTGAGACGCCAGAATGGCTGCAGCTGCACCCATAATTGATGCTTGACCTAAAGAGTTGAGATCCACCTCCGCTGTTGTCTCCCATCGCCGCGTCTGTATTGGGCTGCAGTGGATGCACGACCATGAAAGTTTGCGACCTGCTGTTCTTTTCAAACTTGTCTTTGGGTCATTTAAAAACCAACGGATTAATTTCTCTGTAAATCCCTCTTTATTTTGTCGATTTAAAAACCAAACCAAACCAACCCTTGTTTTGTCTCCATGGAGACGGAGCACGCACTGTTGACTGTCACGCAAGTAGAAGCCAGAAAAAACATCATTGCACACCCAGCCGCCACACAGGTGAAGTGCTGATATTTCTCTACAGTGATTTGATGCACTCCTGTACGTACTAGAGATCTGAGATTGACAAACAAATGCATGTGAATGACATCTGACATCATCGGCCCGGACAAACGCGAGGCCTGCGCTTGGCTCCAAAACTAACGTGAGAGAGTGCGAGGCGGAGGTCACACAGGTCAACCGGCACCGCTGAAGTTCTCAGTGATAGTTGAAGGAAACCGAAGCGAACACCGTTTGGTACCGATGAGAGACTGACATATCAGAGGGGTTTGAGCGGTTGGTCTGAGTGCTCAGTTGTTGGGCCTCCTGGTTTTATTGATGTATCGTTGTATAGAACACAGGGTTCCTGCAGTGACTGGAGGGTGACGCTGGTGCTGCAGTCGCTCTTCTCTTTCAGCTGCTGTGCAGTTACTGTCAT
Source organism: Aulostomus chinensis (assembly GCF_037954235.1). NCBI lineage: Eukaryota > Metazoa > Chordata > Actinopteri > Syngnathiformes > Aulostomidae > Aulostomus > Aulostomus chinensis. Next base: position 27,096,667 of record NC_141330.1, read on the forward strand.
TTGTTATTGTAAGCTGCCTCACACACACACACACACACACACACACACACGTTACAACTATGATTTGATGGGATCGTATTGGTTGCTCAAATGACACTGTGATCCAGGAGGTTTTCTTGGTCCCCTCAAGAACTGAAGCTGGTTGTTCCAGTCAGTGATTTGGTTGATGTCAGGCCTCACGAGAGGGAAATCTGCTCAGATTATTTTGCTCCATTATTGATTCCCATTGCTAAATTACACTGAAATGATCCCTGACACGCAGAACACATAAATCATGAGTGCAATCATTCTTTCCTCTTTCTTTTTAACACTTTGTGAGCAGAAATATTGTTTTAACAGATTCCAACATTTACTGAGTGCAGTTGGATTGTTGGATACTCACGTCTTTCCTCGATCACTGTAAAGTGACTTTGTGGAGGGGCTTTTATCAGTAATACATTTTCTTCACGTATAATTTGGTGAAAAATCAATAAAAAAAAGACAAATGTTTTATGGATCAAAGGACTTGTGCAAAAAGTAATAAAAGTCTCTCTTATTTAAGTGAGTGAATGATGTGAGAGGAAACTCCATATAAAAACTGCAGCATGAGCTGATTTACTCTGAAGCTTTTCTGGCGCCAGGAGTTGCAGGGCAGCTCATCAGTGACCAAGAAAAACAGCCAGTCTGAACCATGAATGGCTGAATCCACCAGGCTCAACGCGCCCATCACCTCCACCCCGGACTAACGCACCTGCGTGCGACTGAAGTCGTTGGTTCAGGTACTCTGAAAATGTTGGCTGCCGACTCGGTGTGATTGCTCATGGTCTGGTGGTCTTGTCCTTTGTTAATCAACCACGTCATTTTTGTCTTTGGGAAACAGAGAACCGAGTTAAACTTGGCCAATTCTGCTCATTGCAGAACACAGCAGGGGGGAAAGTTAACTAGCTTATGTAGCAGCTAACGTAGCAGCTAACGTAGCAGCTAACGTAGTAGCTAACGAAGCAGGCTCCAGTGTGCAGGTGTTCCCAGGCTCTCAGCAGTGTGTGGCCTCAGGCCTCCATCAAAAAAGTTATCACCTCGGAGCAGACGAAGAGGAGGCTGCTGGTCTTTGAGGGGCTGGACTGGACTGGAGGACGTCCAGCAGCGTCACCCACAGCCGACACTTCCAGGGTTGGATTTCAGTTCAGGACAAAAAAACAAGTGTATCTCCTCCAACCTCTCCAGGTGGAGAGGTGTCACTGTTACAAGTGTACGAGGCACAAAGTGTAACCAGGACGAGATGAAAGTCCACGTGACCTTGATGATGAAGAAAAAGTGAAACGTTTGTGTTGGTGTTGACGGAGCGCTGTGCTATGCTGTGCTGTGACTGACCAGTCTGTATTTTTGGGGCGGGGCTTAGCAAAGAGTGAAGTGTCACATCCACGCTGCCTCTACACTGCCCCCAGTGGTCATGTGGTTATTGCATCTCGCGTCCATGTGCACAGCCAACACCCCAGACGGACGCGGGACAGGAAGAGCAGCCATGCGTACACAAATGCCTGGTTACCTGCCAGTATGTCCCCGGTCTACGAGTGCTACTGGCTCATGTAGTGCTTTTTGGCATCCGTGAATTTCTTTACAAGTTACATATTATTTTCTGCAGCTGTCGTGAGTCTAGCTCTTTTTATTGTCTGGAGTTGTGATGGCTGCAGTGAAAGGAGTATTCTCTGGTTTTGGGGTGTGTTTGCCTCCAAACATCTGTTGAATTTAAACCCCTCCTAAATACCAGGGTGGTTTTGGCTGCCTTGGTTTTGCAGCAGCAGTGCCACTCATCTGAAACAGGATCCTAGCAGAAGGTACAATCACCCCTCTGAGAATATGATGATGGCCCCCTGATGCCTTGAGAAAATTGGCCTTCCTGCACAAAAGCAGCAATCATCTCCTCCCTAACGCCCGCTGTCCATCGTCTACCTCTGCTCACCGCCACTGGCACTGAGAGGCTTCTTCCCGCTCGTCCCCTGACGCAGGTGTGTCTCTGCAGCATAGTGCGGGGGAGCAATGAATCTGCTGGTTGTGACGCGTGCTTTTTAAGTGCCAAAAGGTGCTGTGACAGCACTCGTAACCTGTAACAGCACTGTTGTATGCTGTTGACTTATTTGAGCTAACGTAGCTAACGTTAGCTGCTGCTTGCACTGTCAATTTGCAGACAATGAAGAGAAAAAAAAACAATGACTCCCCCACACATGTACATATCGCAACAAAGTAGGATTGCTGTGGGACTCCAAATGTTAACTGTACTGTTGTTGGTCTATGCACATGAGATCATCAGTAACTTGAAATGTAACACAATAAACACAATAAGTATATGAGCAGGTGCTTCCTCAAGCCTTTCTCATAGATTTCTACTAACCTATATACTACAGTATAATCAAATAATACTAATAATAGTACGACTACAATAAAATTCCTGAAATTACAGCTTTTTAGTTGTGGTTTGCCACCCCAAGGTTTTAAGCGGCCCCACCTGGCCACCCCTGTGAAAAAACTCTGCAGGCGCCATTGCTCTGCAGAGGAAGTGAGGACATCAGCTTCGACCTGAGCTTGCCACCCCTGCTGAGGCGCTGCAGCAGCTTGACCAGCTCACTCACGGCAGAGACGGTTGTGTTGCTGTTCGCCAACTATGTAAACATGGAACTTCTGACCAACCTAAATCCAAGAGTTTCATTTTTTCCAATCTTTCATCCATCCAGCCATCTCTCCCTCCATCTTCTCCCTCTTCTCCTGTTGAGGGTGGTGGGGGTGGAGCCTCTCCCAGCAGCCTTCCCCCTGGACAGGTCACCAGTCCATGGCAGGGCCAACACATAGAGACAGACAACCATTGGCTCTCCCAGCCACGCCTACGGTCAATTTAGAGTCTGGATTAACCTGGTCCCTCTTGATGTCTTTGGACTGTGGAGGAAGCTGGAGTACCAGAGAGAACCCAGCAGGAACAGGGAGAACATGGAGACTCACCCAGAAAGACCCCGTGCTGCAGCCGGGGCTCCACCCACAACCTTCTTGCTGGGGGCCACAGTGATGACCACTGCTCCACCAGGCCGCCTTTTTTCCAATCTTCTCAAGCAAATGTATTATTTTCCTTCTGATAATAATCCACCTCAACGTCCCTCGGTGTTCTATTCTCACGCAGCTCATGTAGCAAACATTAATGTCCTGCCATGCAAAGCATTTCTTTATCTTCATTTAGTCACTTTGATCAAGGTATTGTTTGAAACTGATTTACCAAATGACCATCACTGCTGTCAGCATGATCATTGTCAACTGAATAAACAGCAATTACTTCATGGCTGCCTTATAATTACATACATAATTATTACATGAATTAAATAACACATAATTGACAGCATGTAAATAGGCTACTGCCTGCATCTCAATTATTTCCTCAGCAAAACAAGTGTAGGGATTATTACATCCTAAATGCACTACGGGTGTGTCACCAGCAGATGGCAGCCAACTCTGATACCGGAGATGTCTGGATGTTTGTCACTGAGCAGCTGGTTGAAAATGCTCATTGAAGATGTTCACACATTTTCGTGTGTATTGATAGAAACTGCGCGTCGTGTGTGTTAAACTGTTGACATTTGAGGACGGCGTACAGCCACGTCTCACGGCGGAGGAGTTACCGTGCCACACGCGTAAGCTCCGCCCGCCCGTGCTGCCAAGTTTATATGAAGTACGCAGCCTCGGACACCCCGGAAGTGTGCCAGGAGCTCAGAGGAAAAACAACCCTGGGCGAACTTCATGGTGTCTGGCAAGGAACGGTTCCTCCTCTAGAAGCAGGTCACCTATCTGTAGAGCTCCTCCACCACTGGAATCATGTCCGCCCGGGCCACGGCGGCCTGTGTCACCGCCTCCCTGCTGCTCGCTAGCTTCGTTAGCCGCGGATGGTGCCAGACATCTCCACCTCCACCGACGCGTAAGTTCGACTCTGCTGTACAGACCAGTAGTTTGGCTCGGATAGGATGTCGCATAATTACAGCTTACGTAGAAGCTTGTTCGTGGTGGTGACGTGAATGCAAAGGTAGAAGGTGATACTGTGCGTCGCTTTGGACAAAAGCGTCTGCTAGATGAAATTGTAGAATTGTAGAATGTTGACCTCCTGACCTACTGACTCAGCTTCGTGTCTCTGTCCTCATCCAGCCTGCTCTGCCTTCAAGACCTGCGACGCTTGTGTCCCCCACGCCAGGGTAAGAGTCCCCTGGACCAGGAGTGTGTGGGACTAGAGCAGGCCTTTGCTCCCCAGCTTCACGTCACAATCAGTTTATGGCTGTGGTGTGTGTGTGTGTGTGTGTGTGTGTGTGTGTGTGTGTGTGTGTGTGTCCTGCCTCTGCTGCTGTAAACAGGTGCAAAGAGTTTTATGGGACTTCAGTAGAAAAGGAAACTGTTGGACACAATAGTCAAGGTCCCTCCCTCGTTGGAGTGGACAGATACCACGCAGCACAAGTTGGGACAGTAAGAGACCAAACGTAGAGAAGACCGCGGCGCCTGGTGGCGATCAACAAGTCCTTGAATGACCTGAACACAAGTGACTTGAACCTTTTGTGTGCAGCAGCTGTGAGGGATGTGGAGGCCACCAGCTTGATCTCAGCATTGTTATTGTCATTAGTAACACATTTATGCAGTAACCTGAATCACAAACAGCTGGTCATTTGTTTCCCGGTCACGTGACTGAATCGTTCTTCCATGTTGAGCTCTGCTTTAGGGAAGCATGCTAACGCTGGCTTTGTATCAGCTGTCACTGTAATTATCTGTAATTATTGAACAGACATAAACTATATCTGTATTAATCAGCTTTAATCTCAACTATCAGCTAAATCGGTTGTAAAATATTGGCCATAAAGTCCAACGCTCGGCATCCCTATCCCTCATCTCCATGGTAACGGCACCATTACAGCCCACTCAGACGTCTGGTGTAGTTTATGAATGTCATCATCGTGTAAATACTTGGTTTATTTTACAAAATACCATTTTTTAACGTGCCCATCAAAACCCAGGAGCAGATTTGGGGGTCAGAAGGTAAACAGTGATTCTTAATGGTGAAAGCAGGTTTCCGCCTCCCAACGTGCCTGCTGACGCCTCCTTCTTCTCCTTGGTTCAGTCCTGTTCGATCTCTGATGTCCATCCAGTCCTGCTGAATGAGAACATTAGCATGAGGGCCAGCTGATCCGGCCCTCCTCCAGGTGTGGCTCCCGGATCCTCGCGCCTGGTGAGGTGTGTGTGGTGGAGCGGAGGGCTAACGTGTGTTTTCTCTACAACAGTGTCTGTGGTGCTTCTCCTCCAACAACTGCTCTGAGTACCCAGTGTCCTGGTTGCTGCCGCCGGCGTCGCTCTGCCAGCTGTCCCAGGCGCGATGGGGAGTGTGTTGGTGTGAGTTGATCCGTCTCATTGCGTCTCCGTGTGTATGAGCCACTGCCCCACCCTGGTCTGTCCTGCCTCTGCTGCTGTAAACAGGACTTCAGTAGAAAAGGAAACTGTTGGACACAATAGTCAAGTGGTCCCTCGTTCGCAGGTAGCTCACGTGAGTGGACAGATACCACGCAGCACCAGTTAGGACAGGAAGAGACCAAACGTAGAGAAGACCGCGGCGCCTGGTGGCGATCAACAAGTGACTTGAACCTTTTGGATGCAAACAGCTGCAGGACGCGTGGCAGCGGGACATCCCGCTCTGGAAATACCAGTCCTGATCCAGGAACGAATATCACAATGTATATACATGTTGGAACCGCCTCCAGCCATCGGCGAACAAAGAGCCCAATCAGAGCAGCTTTGGTACCACCACTCCTGGGAGGAGTTCAGTACTGAACGAGTAGCACCTGACAGAACCGGTCTCAGAGTTTGTGTGAGTCGCGTGGCAGTAACATGAAGTCCCTGCGGACAGAAACACAGCATTTCCTTCTTGCTGCATCACACCTCAAGGCTTCCTGTCCTAACAACATGATGGCAGGCTTTGATTATCGATCGCTGGACTGGTCAGGGATGGTTTTTCCTTCAGCAGTAACTTACGAACACTCTCTTTACTGCTGCTGGAGGCCTCAAGACTCAGTCTAATTACTTAATTTTCGTTTGATGCGTTCCTCGTTTTCACAAGAAAGGGAAGTTCCCCCAAGAGATGCGCGCGCACACACAAACACAAACACAAACACAATGCCACTATTTGTAGTTTTCAGAAGAAGTCAGCAGGGGGCAGCATCGTCCCAGGTGTGGAGTGCTCCAGTGTGAGCCGCTGTGCATCGTCCTGTGTGGGCGAGGGAGATGAAGGGGCTGTGCTTCTCTGCTGTGCTGCAGTGAACTTCGAGGCTCTGATCATCGCCCTGGCGGTGTTGGGAGGATCCATCCTCATCGCCATCACCGTGTGCTGCTGCTGCTGCTGCTGCTGCAGGAGACGCCGGGCCGGGTGAGCTCACTCATGTCTCATGTTCTTCCAATGTTTTTAAAAAGGACAAAGTTGGTAACTTTTAACAGAATTGGGCAAATAACACTAATAATCAATATGTTGTGTTCTCACTAAATCCTGGTTTTCAAAGGTCACCCAACAGCGATCATGTAGTTGATTCGCAGCTCGTCCTCTCAGTGTAGCAGGGTTAGCCTCAGTAGACAGAGTTGTTGGGCTCCTGTCTCTTATTGCGCCTGTTCTCAGGGTCATAGTGGATCAGGCCCAGGCTGATCTTCATCCCTGACACGCCTCAGCGGAACGAGACGGACTCAACCTCAGCACAGGGTGTGAGGGCACAGCAGTCCTCATGAGTTGAGTTTGTTGGTATACAGAGAGATCTGACACCAGAGATCTGTCTGCAGAGAGATCTGATCCTGGTGATCTGTCTACAGAGAGATCTAATACCAGTGATCTGTCTACAGAGAGATCTGATCCTGGTGATCTGTCTACAGAGAGATCTGATCCTGGTGATCTGTCTACAGAGAGATCTGATCCTGGTGATCTGTCTACAGAGAGATCTGATCCTGGTGATCTGTCTACAGAGAGATCTGATCCTGGTGATCTGTCTACAGAGAGATCTGATCCTGGTGATCTGTCTACAGAGAGATCTGATCCTGGTGATCTGTCTATGGTCCATGTCTAGTTTGCTGCCAGTCAAGTGTTGAGCCGGCGTCTGAGTAAAGACAAGTAAAGCACACATAAAGACAAATTTCTCCTGACATTGAGATCAGGGGCTGCGCTGAATTCATAAACATGCCTTTTATAAGAAAAGAGTGTGTGTGTGTGTGTGTGTGTGTGTGCGTGCGCACGCTGCTCTCATTGTTCTGTGAAGTGAAAATGTCACGTCAATCAACCGAAGGACTGCCAGAGCAGAAGATTCTGTCGATCATCTGACAGAAAAATCTGACAAAGAACATGCATGACACCACACACGTGCACACACACACACACGCGCGCATGCACACACACACACATCCTAAGTATCCATTTAAAACAGACCCTGTGTACACTTTGTATTTTTTTACCTGCAGGTCTTCTAGACTCTCGCGTTTTGTTTGCCAAGCGTTGGTTTACTGAAGCGATCTGATCCTCAGACATGACACTCCCTGTTCCTGCAGCAAGTTTTATTAAACTCTCACTTTATTAAAGAGCCACTTTCATTTGTCTGTTAGGCTGCGCAGGCAATTCATGAATCAAACAAATTCTCTGTAGAAGGCCGAGTGTGAACGACTGTCACTCTCTAAGTTCTGTGTTTGAAAAGAATGTTCCCCATCGCGTGAGTTTGTGTTCTCAGGTTCTGTGAGCGATGGTTATTCTGAAACCGATGGGGTCTCTTGTGTCTCCAGGCCCGACAGAGATGAGGAGAGATACGCCCAGAAGCGAGAGGAGATCAGACAGCGTGCTGACGACCGGTAAGAATCTCAGTCACACGGGTTTGACATGTCAGTCTCACGTTCTGAGCGTGTTTGTAGAGAACATGTGGAAGAATGTTAGGCTGCCTTTAACTGATGTGGCGGAACAGAGAACGGTGGCTGTCTAAGGAAAGGTTTCTGTATCGCGTCAGTTTGCTTTGGGTTCAGAGAGCATGGAGGTCACACACCTCTGCCAGGGACAAAAGAGAACAGTGGACTAAAGCCCCTCCCACTGGCCAACAAACCCGCCAGCTCCCAGCAACATCTGGCTTCTGTCTGCAGCGGGAACACGTGTCATTAGCATTCACTGCTGCTTCACACGAGCCTGCAGTAGACGCAGGTGTTAATTGACTTTGCCGCCATCAGGATTGACGTGACCGCGGTGCAGCGAGGAGCTCCACCGTCCATGATACTCTGGAGGTGATGAAAGATTGGCACCTCCACTGATGACTTTGGCTGCTTCTTGTCATCTCGGCCACAAATTCGACCTGTCGGCGTTAAGCAGCGCTCTAATATCCTTGGGTTGATGTTCGAGTTTGAAAAACAGACTGGAGATATAAAATAATCCCCACAGAAAAACCTGTCACTGCCCTCCGCAGCGCAGTCTGCGTTTACTCGGTATTCTGGCGCCGTGTCATCGAAAGTGACTTATCAGGGAATAAAGGAAGGCAACTCCTCATTTACTCGCAGGGATTTACCCAGGATGACGACAAGCACGTCTGTTTTTACGTCCCACAGGCCTGTGTAGCTTCCCCAAATGTCACGGGAGGCTGCGGCCAGGTGGCGCCGGCCAGGATAAAAAGCAAAATACGATCAAGACTGAGACAAACGTCGTGCTAAAACAACAACATGCTGGCGGTGTCAGTGCTCAACGTGGGATTCCCCCCAACAAAAGGGCTCCTTGTATGTTTGGGATGCAAGCAACTGGTGCGCGCAGCCCCAACAAGTCCATGTCCCGGGGGGGCTCCCGAGTTCCTCCGCTCACATCCCAAAACACAAATTGGATTGTCAAGACTGAGCAGCTGCTCTGTGGTGAAGTGGTCATAAATAGAGCAGGCTACATCCTGTAAGAACCGCCACCCTCACAGAGCCACTGTTATCATACAGCTGTGTGTGTGTGTGTGTGTGTGTGTGTGTGTGTGTGTGTGTGTGTGTGTGTGTGTGTGTGTGTGTGTGTCCATTTAGCAGTGGGTGAAGTGCTGTTGGGCGGGTCAGTCATGCAGAAAGATCGACAGTAACTGTGCTTGATCATCATCACTTGCTGTGTGTGTGTGTGTGTGTGTGTGTGTGTGTGTGTTTCTCTGAGACTCCAGTCAGAGTTTCCTGCTGTGTGCCTGCGTTCGTGTGCTGACCTACATAGATAGAGTTGATGGTGTGTGCAGGACACTCAGACTCGATCGGCCCCAGCGTGGGACGACTAGTCCTCTTGACACGGTGCTCTTTAAGCTGGTCAAACTCTAAATCAGCTCCGCAAACTTCCAGAAGACCTGAAACCAGGGTCAACCAAATGCAAACCCATTCAAAAACCACATTTACAACATGGACAGTAACTGTGCTCCTGCCTGATTGAATCGTTTTGATTTGCCTGTCCATGAAGGAAAAGAAGGAACCTGCACACTCGTAGGTTTACTACGAGGTGACGGTCGGAGCTTCGTCAGGCATCACACAGACAGAGCGAAACATCCTAATAACTTAAGAGCTTCCACGCTAGACGGTGTCAGGGAGCTGTCTTCTATTTTTAAAGTTACATTTCTCTCCAACGCACCAGTCACATGTCGTGATCCCTCTTCAGAATTCCTCGCGTCTCCTCCTTTGTTCCTGGTGCGCCAAGCACTGTTGTATGAGCTGCAGTCCTTCTGATCTGTTTTAGGTGGGGGACCTTGTTTCAGCCCCCCAGGCTCCTCGTCTCCACACCGCTTCGACTGATCTGTTGTCTTAGTTGAATGTTTACATGCACATATCCCATCAAGAAGAAGTGTGCTTCTCCTGTGTGCACTGTACAGCACGTGGGGTTATGAGTGGTGAGGCGTGTTGTAGAAGTCGGTGGTGGCAGATGGCGACTGCTTGCTGCACCTCTGGATTTGTCGATAGTAAATGAGTGAGACAAGCAAACGGAGCAGCAACTCGCAGTTGTGAAATGCATCCTCAGACCAGCACAGCCAAACTCCAGGTGAAATGAAAGACTCCCAACAACACAACCCGCATGTTTTCTTATCTTACAGGAAAGTGGAGAGAATGGCGAGGCACGATGAGATCCGCAGGAAGTACGGTGCGTATGACCCTGGAGTGTCCTTGTACCTCTGTGTGAACGCCTGCTTCACCCCTACTGATCAGATGGTGCGAACTGCTGCTCGATCTTCCAGGACGTTGGCATTGAACTTCATCTCCATGTCCTGCGCCATCAAAGCATTAATCAGCAGTATTTACTGATGACGAGGAGATTGAGCTCAGGTTGAACTCACGCCTGTCCGCCTCAGTCTATCCAAGCGCAATCATCCTGTGCTGCTGCTGCCAAACGTAAGGCTGCTCATGACTCTGAGCAGGGTTGTTTTCTGGTCAATGAACAATGGGGGGGGTCTCAACATTTTTGTGATCCTGGCGCCAAACTACAACCCCGTCTCAACACGCCAAACCATCAGTGAGCCTGATGCTAACAGTTCCTTCTGTGAATGCGTCTGCACTGCTGGGAAGCCTGAGTGGAGCAGAAGCCCCGTCCACATCGAAGTTGCATCCAGACCTAAGGCCAATTCTGCTCGCTCCATTAACAGCTAGCAATGTTAGCTGTTGCAGTGACGGACTCAGAGTTTGGCTCAACACCCCGAAAAGAGAGAGGCTGGCTCTTAAAGTGGCATTTTCAGCCAAGATGACACGGCCACATCGAAGCCGGTTTGGCTCCTCCTGCCGTTGATTTTCAGTCCACTTTTTTCCCTTCAAGTATGTTGGAATTGAACTGTGAAAGGAGAAGAAACTGCACAAAAAACAAGCTCACGCTCTGGAGTGAGCTGAACAAACAGGCCTTTTCTTTTACCAGCATCCAAACAGAGACGACCGAGGCCTCTCCCCCGCACCGCTCGGTGCCCCCCCAACTTCACCAGACTGGTGCCGGGGCTGTTGTAAGGGCCGATCCGAACTTTCTGGTCTTGATGTGAAAAGCGTCACTTCCCATTGGCTGTTTGTGTTGGTGCAAGTGTTCAGTGTGGACAAAATTCTCTTTGCATAGTCACATTATCAAGAACCTGTGTGTGTGTGTGTGTGTGTGTGTGTGTGTGTGTGTGTGTCACCTGGTGGCAGCATTGTGAGGTAAGTTGTCAGGTTGCGTAGCTTTCCCGTGGAGACACCGTGACAGCGTGATGGATGGCGCTGTGGTTCTGGGGCCCCCTGCTCTCAGGGGCTGGGCTCTGTTCATAGTCATCTAGTCCACTCTGCTGTGTGAAACCTGAACCAGGGAGTGATGATTGTTGAAGGTGGCAGAGGTTTCCTCCAGGGAGGTTCGTGCAGCACAACTGCAGGAGAAGTGCTGCCTCAGTTGCAGTGGTCCGTGACGCTTTGATTCTCAGCATTAATCGACGAGGATGTCCAGCTTCTCACAAACCCAACATTGCACTTCCAGTGGAAATCAGTTCTTCACTCTCGCTTTGACAAATAAAAGCGTAGAAACGTGAAGTAATTAATGTCTTAATTTCCTGTGAGAGAGTGCGAAGTGAAGATGGCTGTCAGTCGTGTCAGCGCTCTCATCCGGAGCCGTAGGGAGGAAGTGGTCAGCCTCGCTGAGCATCTGTCAGGAAGCAGGGGGAGGGTTCAGGTTCAGGCTCGGACTCGGCTCACATCTACCAACACCCCCAAACTTACTAACACAAACCTGTTATCGTCTGATTCGTTGTACACCAACAGAAAATAACCTCTCTTGTGGGATTTTGTGTATTAACATAAGAGCATTAATCGATTTCCACACTTGATATGCAGTACATAGGTGGACCTGCAGCTGATCCTGGGTCAGCCCTTGCCATCAAACCCCAAAACCTGTGTAGAGACAAAAACAGTCCTGAAACAGCTGGCTCTGAGGTGCCTGGAGCGCGACCAAAATCCACCTGTTCAGTTCCCTCTGGTTTCACTGTTGTTGCTGCGTTTGCTCGCTAAGCTAGGCTAACCATGTCCTGGCCTCTCACAGATGGTGACATTACTGGCCTCCTCTGTCCCACACTAACAACATGGGTGCTTCTTTAAATGAGGAACTCTGTCCTGGTCTGGACTCTGTCGCCACCCCTCGGACACCTAATCAGAGTAAAGGAGTGGAAGCGTGTGCTGGGTTCCTCAGGTCGGGGGTCTCGCTGCTCCTCTGGAGACGTCTGCACGTTATGACCAATAAAAATACACAAACTCAAACAAAGAATTCTGGTTTCCCTGGGAAACCCTGACTGCACTGTAGAAACAGAAGTCATGCAAAGCCACCGTGTGTGTGTGTGTGTGTGTGTGTGTGTATCATAGATGTATGAATTGCTATGTTCAACTGTTTCACACAGCCCAGAGTGTGCTGGGGCTCTGAGCAGAAGGCAGGAGGTGAATCATGCTGCAGCTATTCCAGATATGTGCTCTCACTGGCTCTAGCTGGACACGTTCATGTTGGAAGCAGTAATGACGCTGCCTTTCAGCATCATTCCACCCCAAATTAACCTGCTTGTTTTCCCGCACCAAACCACTGCTTCCCCATGTGAGCGTCCCCTCTTAGAGGAGCAGCCAGATCAGAATTCCTCCATGTCCTACTTCTCTGCTCTTTCACTCGATTGATTGGAGAATTTCACCTTGGAGGCAGAAGGGAAATCAGTCAGCACATCGTGTTGCTTCAGCCCTCGTGAGTGTCTGCGTTTTCATTTGTCTCCACTTCCTCTGACTTCCTGTCTCCTCCTCAGGTCTCATCGGCGACTCGGACCACCCGTACAGCAAGTTCGAGAACGAGTGAGGCCTCCTCTGCTCCTTGGGCCGCAGTTTTAGCTTCTGACTGATGATCTTTGACTCAAACTCAGAGGATGAGTGGAGACTCTCATCGTGTTGATCAACACTTCAGTTTCCAAACCTGATTGAAGAAACTGAATTATTTTGCCTGTTGCTTCTTGGTGAGAATGCAGTGTTGACGCTTGTTTTTATGTTTTTGATGATTTTTTTTTCCCCCAAAATTTCTTCAGATAAGTTATCACTTTTAAATGTAGTTTCGTATCAGTCTTTGCACTTTGTGAGTACAGTATTGATTTTTGAATGAAATACGAATTGATTGTAACAAAGATGACCTGAATAAAATCATCTCTTTTAACATAGGTGTGTATTTTCTGTTTTATATGAACAAAAAAACTTTTCTGGAAACTTGTTTCCATAAACAGGAAGGCGTTCGACCTTTTTTGTCTCTAAACGTCTCAGTGCGGCGGCAGTCAAGTGCTCTGGCTGACCAGCTGACCTCAGCATCACTTCCTGTTGATGCCTCACCTGTCCACTGATGCTGCATGTTCTGTGTCTGCGCTTTATGGAACTCAAATATGTAAAGCCCTGAAAACCATCCATTCTCTGGCACTGATGCTCTACCTCAGGGGTGTCCAAACTACGGCCCGCGGGCCAACTGCTAATTGGCCCGCAGCATATTCTAAAAATACAATGGAACATGGCCCTCACATGGAACTTGACTTCAACCTCTTAAGCAGCACTGTACCGGTGGAGGTACAGCGCGTAAACGACGGATTTTAGCGGCAACAATGTATCCGATCATGTTCTACCTCATTCAAACCTGGTGGTGTAACGATTAAGAAACACCCAATCACAATGAATAAAGTTACTTGTAGCCGGAGTTGAGTTGAAATGTTGCTAGGCAACCGGCAAGCAATTCTCACAAAATAACTTTGAGCTCCCAACAGCAGGTACGACTCAGTAGGATGAACAGTCTTCCTACTACAATCGTACCGTCAGTGTGTTATTGAGGTGCTAGCATTGCTACGAGGTCACGGTGACCTACCTATCTCCCCCCTCTCTCTCCCTGAAGGTAGCAGCCAGTGTTGCTCTGATCTCCACGACACTCCTTCTCAGTCACGTTGACGGTCTGCTGAACACATCAATAGCAGGCTGAGCCAATCAGGGCCTGGCTTGTTGAGCCGCAGGGCTGAGACCCCAACCAGACCCCAGTTTACAGAGCGGACCATGCATCACTTGATTGACACTTGACACCAGCCTATGAGATTATTTCAGAGTATAAAGTAGATATTCTTTTAGCCAATAAACAGACGAAAAAAACGTTACCGAGCACAAGGGGATCAGGTTTCACGGGCAACAACAGGAGGCTTGCGCACCGGCGGTGCGTAACGTTAGCTTGGCTGCGTAAAGCAGCGCTGTAGTCCTTGAACCCGGTGAACGCGGCAGAGTGAGAAAAGATGGCCAGGAAGGGATTTTTCAGCAGAGGAAGAGGCTGAAATGGTGCTTCAGCTGTCCGCTTCGGACACTCGGACACCTGCGGTTGACTGGGCAGACATCGGGCAGTGTTTGCAGGAGTGGACCCAGACTTGGAGCTATGAGGGACCGATCCAGTTGTTCCAGATGCGTGTTCATGGACAGACAATCAATAGTGGGCTGTGCTGTGTTTGAAACGCTGTTGTTTGCTTGTCTTTACTTCTGCTGGCCACTCAGCAGCCGGATTTGCATGAGGAATGTGTGAAGTAGCTGCGTCAGAGGAGGGAAGGGTCAATAAAATTAATAATTCATATGTTAATAAGCCTTATTATCTAATAAATTCGTACTCATTAATTAAAGTCGATAACATTTGCTAACAAACGTTAGTTGGTGTGCTAATAAGCCCAGTAACCTATTAGCATAACAGGCCTGCCATCCTCATCCCTGCCCTCCTGTCTTCAGTGCTGTGAGGGCATCACCATCCTGACTCAGGAGCAGTCTGAGCCTGCTGCTTTGAGAAGGAGCTGCCAACCCCTTTCAAAAGAAAATAAATGAAAAAAAACATTGTGGAAAGCTGTGTTTTTTTCTTTTCTTCAAGTTCATTCAATTATCAAGCATAATTAACCTACAACTGATTGATTTTGCTCACTTTAATACACCATCACCTCTAGTGTGTGGCCCATCTGTTTTCTTGTATGTGGCCCACAGTGAAAAAAGTTTGGACACCCCTGCTCTACCTGTATAGAGAGGAAGTACCTCCCAACCAGCAGGTGGCAGTGTGGCCTGGATCTGTCATTGAAAAAGGGAAACAAAACTGCATCTCTACAAACCGCTGCCGATGTCGTCCACCATGCTGGCTGGACACTTCGGTGACGTAGCTGCTTGCTTTGCTGTAACGATGAATGCAGCGTTCAGCCATTTTGGCTCAGGTGAAGCTGGTCAGGTGGGGGAGAAAGACCGACATGTCGACTGTTGCCAACATCCAGCAGAGATGCTCGAGCTCCTTCACTCGGTGTAGGGACTCAGTTCTCCGGCCCATCTCATGCTCCCTAGTCCCCTCACTAATGGACAAGTTCTGGGGGCAGATGGGGGTACGGCACATTGTGGTTGGTAACCCTGCCTGTTGTGGTGGTGTGCAGCCGGGGGATAGGGATTCATGACAGTGAAACAAAAGGATGGTTCAACAATTCTTTTGACTCTTGCATGTAATCTCTCACATTGATGTCATGTGATGGACCCCAGCACAACCATTTGCTGCCCTTGCCACAACTGATTGGATCATTATGAACCAATAAACAAAGGACGTGAGACATGAGCAGCTTGGTGTCGCCACGTCTGAAGACGGAGCTTCTGTCTGTGTCCTGGTGTGAGGCCAGATGAGACGAGGCTGACCTGACAGATGAGAGTCATAAAACAAAGCTTCATGTGAGGAGTCATCGTACACATCAGAACTGCCAGGGATTCGTTATGGGGTCAAGTGACCAAAACCCAAGCAGTCAGCTGACAGTGGCTCATCCAGATAAACAGTCCTGACCCAGAATGTTGAGTTGACTCACTGTCACCGCAGTCCTGAGGAGAACCTGCCCGGCTGAGACGTGGTGAGGTTCCACTGGTGGAGAATCAACCAGACCAGCTCAAGGTCAGAAGTCAGGACCCCTGGGCTTAGAATGGGGAGCTGACAGGTTGGGAGGGAAGCTACCGTCTTAGCTCACAGACGCAGGAGAGGCCATTTGCAAGGTTCTAAGGTAAGTGGTTCTAGATACTCTCTTTGAAAAATGTCTGAAATCAAATTGAGCGGAACGGATGACGCGTCACTGAGAACAGCCCTCTGTGGGCGAGCCGTGTTTGTTGCTGGCTGCAATGTCTGTAGTGGGTAAACATGAGGCGTGCGGTCCTGTGAGTGGGCTGTAGTTCACTTCTTGTTTACATCACAGTCGTTCAACTTCTGGGGTTGTCGGCTGGATCACACACACACACACAAACACACACACACACGCACACACGCGCGGATCTTCGGTGCCGGCCCAAGATGGCGGGAACAGACAGACAGGCGACGTCAGCTGGTGTCCACTCACCTGAACCTTCGTCTTCCTTGATGCTTCTCACACACATTTCCGGCGATGTGTTTCAGTGGCACGCCATAACCATCAGAGCTGCGCATCAACATCACCAGTTTGTCTCATTTCTTCATTGAGGTTTGACTCTCATGAACAGGAAGTTCTGATCGTTCCATTTGGACGAGGAGATCTGGTTCACAACTGATCTGTTTGCACGTGTGACAGAATCGGCTCACACGCTTGTTTCCCGTTTACACCTTCAAATCACTGATTTTCTTTGTGCCACAAATCAGCAAAAAAGTGTACGTGGGTCAGTGGAACCAGGCAGTTCAAGTGAGGCCTGATCGTCTCGGTTCAGGAAGGCAGCAGAGTGACACATCTGGTTCTAGGAGCAGACTGTGAGACTGAGGCTTGTCGGGATGTTCCCTCCATTGTTCTTGGGTGAATTACTCATGCGGCTGCTGTGGCGACTGCAGCACAGTCATAATCAAATTGGAGATAGCAGGCAGCACAAGAGGAGACGGAGCTCCTGAGCTCCGTTCTGCAGGATTTAGATTATTGATGCAGCGTTGGGATGGCTCTGGTGCCTTTAATCCCCAGCTCATTTTAATCCTAACTATGTGCTGTTGTAAATTATATGACAAAATATGATGTTACAGTGGCAGAAATGGGCTTCTGAATGTCTCAGATAACTCTCTCCACCGAGTTTCCCAGAACAAGATTCAGGGTATAATCAGGAGAAATGCTGAGGGGCCACAGAGACGATTCCATTGGATCAGAGGTTATTTATGTCGCTTTAATGTTGAAGCGGTTCCACCCAGCGCATAAGAAATATAGAGATATTCATGTAGAAATACTGCAAGCTGAACAAAACGTAGAATTTGCTCTGTTAACCATCAATTTTAAAAACGATAAGTACGCGATAGAGCTGACTACTTGTTGTTGTACGGAAGCCAAGAGCAATAATTCTTGTCAAGACTGTCTTAATGAGGTTCTCTTGTGATAACGGGATAATTAACTCACCCAAGATGTTAACTCGTTATCTCAAGATAACAAGTTAACTGTCATCTAGAGATAGAATTATCTAAACTAATATCACAAGACAAGACGTCAGGCAGTGTTGAACACCCACAGCAGGAGCCATCACTTGCGGCTAGAAATTTCTCCCATATTTCGTGTTCGTATGTTTCACAGATGTTCTGTGCAGCGGGCGGGCGGGTGAGGGCGGCCGGGGGTCAAAGCCACTGAGCGAGCCGGCGCTGGGACTCGAACCCCCGCCTGTGGGGCGCGGTGACCTCTCTGGGAGGGCAGTCATCTTCGCATCTTCCTCCTCCTGCATCGCAGCGCAGGGCGGGGCGGCGTCTCTGATGGACAGCCTCCAGGACCAATAGAAACGCAGAGCTGCCCAAGAGTTGTCCAATCTCCTCATCCAGGGCGGGGTTGCGGGGTCGAAACCAGAGAGAATCCCAAAAATGACATCTAGATTGCGGTGAAGCTGGAGCAGCTCGGAGCGTCCGAAGGGAGGAGAAGAAAGAAGCAAGTCCGTCAGAGTGAAGATCCGCCGCCGCGCCAAGCAGCATGGACGCCAGTGCTGTCGCGTCCCTGGACATGTAGCAGCGCTCCGGACTCCCAGACACCTCCGCTCGACTGTAGTTGATGAGAGAATAGAGGAGGAGGAGGCTCCGCGTTCTCTCCTGCCGCCGCTGGCTGAAGGAGCACCGCAGCCGGCTGAAGGAGCACCGCAGCCGGCTGGAGGAGCCCCGCTCCTCCGCCCCTCCGCCCCGGTCTGTCCACCACTTAGTCCGCGGAGAATGTGCGACCTCCTGCCCGCCTCCCAGCCCGCGGAGAAGATCGGCAAGATGAAAAAGTTACGGAGAACTTTGTCGGAGAGTTTCAGGAGTATTGGTAAGTAGCGTTCTCAGGCTCTTTGTGTCGAGTATGTGAGGAGGAACATCACACACACACACACACACACACACACACACACACACACACACACACACACACAGTGGAAACTGTTGAGGAGGAGGAAACATGCTGTCCTCAACATGGTGAAGTTCTGCTGGTTCCTTCACTGCTGGTCTCAGTTCCTTCGGGTTCTCCGTGTGTGACGGATGTTTCCATATTGGCGTCTGACAGCGTTTATCAGCTGCGGGTTGTGTCAGTGGATCAGTGCTGCCACAGTTCGGTCCAAGCTCAGCTACTCGGGATTCTTTTATTGCCTCAGTCGTCATTTCCTCTCCTGAAATCCCTCATCAGCGTTGCTGGTGATCAGGATGGGTTCTGATCTCTCAGGTCCTCCTGGGTCTGGAACAAACTTCTCTGAGGAGACTCTGGATGTGAGCCGGTTGTGTGATGGTGGGGGATGGAGGAAATGTATCAGTCAGGCAGTGTTACATGTTTTTACAGTGGATTGTAGTACAGGTACTCCGAGTGGCCACTTAAGTAACCCTGCCGTCACTCCTCCAGCAGCAGCCTGGTCAGCTGGTACAGGCAGGATGGGTCCTTGCTTTCATGTTCTTGATGTGACCGAGTGGAGCAGCAGGGATGAGAGCCGGAGCAGTTTCCTGATCTACAGCTGCCCGGCGTTGATGAGGCGGCGGTCCTGCACCTGCTGACAGGAGTGGTGCCGCCGTGCTCATCTGCAGCTCCAGCTGTCTGCTGCGTCCTCTCTGAACACCTCTGGACGGCTTTGTCTTTTTCAGACGGCCTTCCTGCATGAAAATCCAGTATCCCAGCAAACCCTGTCAGGGTCAAGGTCGTTAAAGGCCACGTGACGTCAGGCTGCTATCAGTTTCTGCATAGTTACATGTTTCCGGTGGTGCAGACATGGATCAGTTCGTATTAGAACTGGCTTCCCCTGGTTAGCTCCCTGCTAATAAACGCGAATCATTCATTTAACATGCGACTCTTCGGAATCTCCAAATGTTGTCAGACCAAATGGGTCACATCACCACATGAGCCAGGCCCGTTTGACAGCTGGGTCCGTCACAGTAGAATTCCACTGGGATGAGGTGTGTTTGTTGTCCAACAGGAAGTTAGCATGTCAGGGATGTGGTACCTTTGTAGTCCAACAGGAAGTGGTCATCTCCTGGTTCCTCCCCCAGCAGCCAATAGGATCGCTCCATGTGATTGTGGCGATTGAATCAGTAAATCAGCTCTGGTGAACAGAAGTTGATGATCTTCCAGGTTCAGTTCATCAGAATCATCTTCACTAATGAACCCTCTGATGATGCTGGAAGCCTGGATGCTACGTAGCAGTGGTTAGCAGTGGTTAGCAGTGGTTAGCAGTGGTTAGCAGTGCAACACTTGTTAGTA